>NC_041065.1:28475587-28618087 GCF_900634775.1 Gouania willdenowi | reverse complement strand
GGTCCTCCACATCTTCCACTGAGAGGATTGAGAGGCACAGCATTTGGGTTTTTCCCTTTCCATCCATGACGTAACCACTCGGGAATGTCTCTTTTGGACACGCTGGTTCGTGTTGTAGTGATCTTCTGTTCGTGAAGATTGAGTCGATTGTGTTCAATGACCAGTTGATAAGTTCCATCTCGTTGCTGTGTTGGTCTTGTATTCGTGTAAGAATGTGTTCCGGGTTTTTTCTTTAAATCTAGTCAAGCTTGCAGCTTGTTTTGTCTCTACATCAAGGTTATTCCAGCTGTTGATAGTTCTATTGACAGTGCTGTATTTTCCAATGTTAGATTTCACCCTTTCTTGTATAAACACATTTCTATGTCTTAGTTCATAAGCCGTTTGTTTGTATGTGAAACGTTTTTGTATTTGATACGGGAGTGTTTTAAGTGAGGCCCTAAATGCGAGAATTTGTGTGTTGTAGTGTATTATTTCTTGCAGTTTTAGGTATTTGGCCTTTTCAAATAGTTCGTTTGTGTGTGCGTTGTGTGGTGCTTTATATAGAATTCTAATTGCTTTTTTTTAAGTTTAAATAAAGGTTCAAGAAATCTGGGTGTCTCCCCAGATTTCAGAGCAGTAATTTAAATGTGACCCAATAAGGGAAGAATAGATTGTCTTCAGTGATTTGGTATGTAGTGTTTGTTGTAATTTCCATGGGATGTAGCTGCTTTTGGCAACTTTGTTTTTAACTACTTGTATGTGTTCTGATGAACTACGGCCGGGACCACAGAACGTCTCCGTGCCAGATAGCAACTCAGCTCATAATTGTGAGCTGAAATTGTGCGACGTAAAATCGAAATCTATGTTCAATTGCCTTTGAAACGATTTATCACATGACTATGTTCCAATAAATTTAGAAATTACCGGAAAAGGGGGTGGTTCAAAAAAGTCTGCGAGAGGCTCTTGACATCCGCTCATAGAATGTCCATGTCAAATTACAGCCCAATTCAACGAGCATTAATGTAGGCGTATTAATTTGAAGAAGTAATGGAGTAATGGGGCCCATTCATACATTAGTATGTGTCAATGGTTTGGTACCACCAACTGTCGCAATATTTGACTTTAATGGAAATTGCCCCTCGGGCCCCTAATAAAATTGTGCGAGGCAAAATCGTAATCTACCATGAGTGATCTTTGAAACGATATATCACACGACTATGTTCCCATAAATTTGGAAATTACCGGAAATGGGGGGTGGGCTTATGGGCCCCCTACCCTATTTCAAAAAAAGGGCTCCGAGCATCTCATCATGTTCTTTCATACCAAACATTCCAATCTAACGAGAACTAACAAAGAAGTATTCATTTGAAAAATGGGGTCCCCGGGGTCAGCGTGGCGCCCCTGTGACACAAATGGGGTAATGGGCCCCATTTATATATTGGTATGTGCAAATGATTCGGTACTACCAACTGGCGTAATATTTGACTAGCAAATAAATTAGAAATGAACTTTTATTTTTTTATTTTTTTTGGACCCCCTGGGCCCCAAATCGAAAATTGGGCTCCGAGCGTTGATGCGTACACATCCATAAATTATACCAACCAACATTCAGCCCAATCCGTTCACGAATAACAGAGGAGTAGCGATTTTAACTAGTGTACACAAGAAGAAGAAGAAAAAGAACAAAGTGAGTGGTGTTTTGAGTCCGGTAGCCCGGCCTAAAAATGGGGGTGGGAGCAGTGTATTTATTTAAGTTATCTACAATATTTATGTTAATACATATCATGTCATTAGTATCCATGTAGGCTACAAATGGAAAAAATGTTACATACTACTAAAGCTTTTTAGGTTTGTATGAAATTGCTTGGAAGAAATAAATGCAAACTATCCTTCAATGTTTCCTGCACAGTTAATTATTAGTTTGAGTCTTTATCAAAGCTGTGGAATCTAATCCAGCCTGAAATGCAATTGTTGTGCTGATGCAGGATATTCAGTTTCGCTTTCCCTTCTGGTGAATGGAAACCTTAGTGATCAGCTGTAGCCTGTATAAGACCAGCTTCGCAGGCACAAACACAGCAGATGTGACGCAGATCTACAACTACAACCATGTTCTCTCTGTCGGTCTTTGTGCAGCTGTGCTTCACCTCCATCCACAGCCTCATCAAAACCATCTTTTCCCAGTTTCTTTACTGGGCATCTTACTACAAAGAAATACCAGTAGAATCTGTTATTTCTACTGCTTCAGCTTCAAACCAGGACCGAAGCTCGGATCAGGTTTCAACAACAACTCCAACCAGCGTCAACTATCACTTTACGCGCAAATGTAACTACAAATGTGGCTTTTGTTTCCACACGGCAAAAACGTCCTTCGTGCTGCCGCTACAAGAAGCAAAGATGGGACTGGAGCTTTTAAAGGAAGCAGGTAAAATTTAAAAATTATAATCTAATAGTGGTTTCCCGATCCAACATTTTCACTTCCGATACCATACCGATATTTCAGCCGATACTGGTACAAACATGACTCATACTTACTAGTATTACTTGCTTGGCATATTGAACGTGAAAAAAACTAGAAAGTGTCTAGAGGTACGTTAAACGTAGCCACAGCCTCTGGGACTATGGGTACGTTTTCCGGAACGCTACTCACCGCTAAAGTGGGTTCAACTCCCACATTTGACAAATATTTTTTTTTCATTTTAACATATTTAACACGGAAAATCCCACCTTTAAAAATACATATCCAACAAAAATAAACATTTTATGGTTAGGGATAGAGTTAGAGTTACGGTTAGGGCTTAAATAAAAGGCTTAGCGCGGTAGCTAAAACTGAGGTAAAATACAAATGAGGGAACTTTAAGTCACGTGGTGCACCTATCATGTGACCTAAACAGCATGCCTGTTAAAAAAAAAAAATTCTTTCAAAATAAAGCACAAGTCCAACATGAAGTATTTATTTATTTTTGACCAGCTGTCTGCGACCCAACCAGTACTGTTCCGCGACCCACTTTTGGGTCCCGACCCACCAGTTGAGAATCACTGCTTTAGATCCGTGTTTTTCAACCTTGGGGTCGTGACCCCATGTCGGATCACCTGGAATTGAAAAAAGGTGGCCTGAAATGTCAAGTAATTGCTAAAAAAAAAAAAAGAAAAAAAACTTTACTGATTAAAACAATGTATTTATTTTTCTTAAATGAACACTGTGTATCATAACACAACTGTATTCTATACTTAAACGTCCTCAAATATTGTAACAGACTATAGCATGATCAAAACTAATTCTAGAAAAAAAAATGATCTGATATGGCCAGAAAATTGTGATATCAAATAAGGGTCACGACTCAAACAAGGTTGGGAACCATTGCTTTAGATGCAGTTTGATATAATCCGATCAATTTTTTTTTTATTATTATTTTTTTGGTGATAGTCTATTAATTTTGATATTGGATTACGACACCCCTAACATCTGCTCTGTCAGATTGTATATTATATTTATTTATCAATGTGTTCCTCAGGAATGGAAAAGATCAACTTCTCTGGAGGAGAGCCTTTCCTGCATGAAAAAGGAGAGTTTCTGGGTAAACTGGTTCAGTATTGTAAGCAGGACCTCCAGCTCCCAAGTGTCAGCATCGTCAGCAATGGAAGTATGATCAAAGAAAAATGGTTTCAAAAATATGGTAAGATTTTTAAAAATGTCATCCTTCTGCATTGATGTATAGCACGTGTCAAAGTCAAGGTTCGGGGGCCAAATCCGGCCCTTTACAGCATCCGATTCAGCCGTCAGGAGAAAGTAAAAATTACAGAGAAAACATGAATCTTTGTATAAATTACCAAATAATTAAATTGTAAATTGTTGTTGAAAGAACAATTTTTTTTCTCTAAATCCTACAATTTTTCTCACATTATTCCACAAAGTCTCCCCAAATTAAATAATTGGTCCAAAAAAAAAATCAAAAATCAGAAGACATTTAAGTATCTGTCATTTATTGCTTAGATATTGTAAATGTCTTTCATATTTTACGTCTAATTTATAACTGGAAGTGCAAACTCTGGCACATTTATCGTTCACCCAAATTAGCTTTTATTTTGGTAGTTCTGGTGAATTTGCATTTAGTGTCATCCGTGACATTTAGATTTAACATTTAGATCTAGATATTGATTTAACATTTAGATTTGCCATTTAACATTTAGATTTGCCATTTAACATTTAGATTTGCCATTAAACATTTAGATTTAACTTTTGCATTTAATATTTAACATCTACATTTGATTTAACATTTAGATTTAACATCTAATATTTAAATTTAGATCTAACATTTATATTTAATATTTCACATTTAGATTTAGATTTAATATCTAATATTTAGATTTAATATTTAACATTTAAATTTGATTTAACATTTAAATTTAATTTAACATTTAGATATAGATTCAATATCAACTATTTAGATTTAGATTTAACATCTAGATTTAGATTTCACATTTGGATTTAGATCTAACATTTAGATTATATATTATTTTTTTGAATATCACAAATTTCACAAAAATTGCTGTAAATCTGGCCACAAGTAAAAAACATACTTTTGTTAAATGTGGTTGGTTTGTTTCTAAATGCATTAGCAACTTTACAATCTGCGCCTAAAACTTGCGGCGAACTGGTTCATATTTGTCCCTTGAACTAAGATGAGTTTGACACCCGTGATGTATAGAATTCATCTCTAAAAGTCCAAACATTTTCTCCTCCAGGGGAATATCTGGATATTTTGGCCATTTCTTGTGACAGCTTTGATGAATCCACCAATCAGCTGATTGGTCGAACACAAGGCAGGAAAAGTCACGTGGACAACCTTTTTAAGATCCGTAACTGGTGCCAGGAGTACAAAGTGGCATTCAAGATCAACTCCGTCATCAACACCTTCAACTTTAACGAGGACATGACGGAGCAAATTATTCAGTTGAATCCTGTGCGTTGGAAGGTGAGTTCTATCTGTGTGTGTGTGTATATATATATATATATATATATATATACAATTATACAACGATAAGAACCCTCCTATTGTTGCGTGCAGGTGTTCCAGTGTCTCCTGATCGATGGGGAGAATGCAGGAGAGGCAGCCCTGAGGGAGGCAGAGAGGTTTGTCATCAGTGACCAACAGTTCCAACAGTTCCTGGATAGACATGACACGGTGTCCTGCCTTGTTCCTGAATCCAACGAGAAGGTCAGTGGTTACTCAGCAAAACTCCATTCCTCTCCCTGATCCATTTACTTTATTATAGGTATTAATCTTAATCCATCTTGATCCTACTTCTCCCACATTTTCAACCTATTTTAACAAGTTTGGTGTCAAAATATGCAGATAATTTCTGTCCATTCTGCAATGTATTGGCTTTATATAAATGCACAAATCATACACACTTTTATTGATCGAGTGATTTTAATATGAAAGAGAACAATAGTCTGCAACAATAGGTATGAGGAAAAACTGACCCATTTATTAATAACCAATGGGTTGCATATATTTTAATTTTAAACATAAGAATATTCTACAATTGAATAAATTAATTAGCAAACTATGAAAAATAACTCCAATAATTAACCTAAAAAAATTCAATAAAATTTTTATTTTATTATTTATTATATGTTGCCTATATTGGATTGGGACACTCTTAATTCATATACATTTTTGAAATTATTATATGTATTACCTTTTGTATTGTGTCTGGAACAAATTGATAAAATGTCAAAAAAAAATGTTAATATGGTAATTAATTATTCATCGTTGTGTTGGCATGTGTTTATCATTGTTTAATTTGTGTTAAACTTGTTGTCCTCACAGATGAGAAACTCCTACCTTATCCTGGATGAATATGTAAGTTCATTTAATTTAAAGTATTTTTTATTTCACTTACAGTATCCACTATGATCTATGATTATCCATCACAAAATATTGAGTTCATTCTCAAGATATTTAATTTTTTCTCAAAATATTTAATTTTTTTCTTACGAATTTGGACTTTTTTCTCAAAGTTAGTCTTTTTTGTCTCTCAATGTGGCCTTAAAACACCATCGTAGTGTCACGTGTGTAATTCCCAGCTGATATCTCCTTTGTTTGCTTTTTAAGATGCGTTTCCTGGACTGTCGAGAGGGAAGGAAGGACCCGTCCAAATCCATCCTGGACGTGGGCGTACATTCAGCCATTTGCTTCAGTGGCTTTGATGAGAAGATGTTTTTTAAGAGAGGAGGGAAGTATGTGTGGAGCAAACAGGACATGAAGCTGGAGTGGTAAACACTCACTTTTTGGACTTTTTGCTGCGTGAAGTTCTCATAAAATGTTCAGGGAAAAAAAGCACTTTTTGTAAATACTTGTTGATTGGCTGCTGTTGTTATTGATTTAATAATTTGTGTTATTCCATGAAAAAATATGTGCACTATAAGTGATGTCTGACAATAAAACAAATATAGTTTCTTAACTTTGTTTGTTTTCTTCTTTACAAATGTATGTGCAGTCATCGTCATGATGTCTACAGTTTGAAATTATACATTTCTTTCAATTTTATAGCAATATTAGTTAATAATATTTCAAAATAATGGATCCAAAACACAACAATTTTACCTCTCAACCCTCCTATTGTTCTCAAATATTACACATTTTAGTTTTACCCTTGGGGTAAATCTGACCCCGGGGATATTAGCCTTAAGAAAATGATTTTCAGAAAATTGTTGACCACATTTTTGTGTCACACACAAACAAGTTTTACACCACTAAAACAGCTTGGGGTCAAATTGACCCCAGAGAAACACCAATGTGTGTAATACAGTATGTGTTCAGCACATTAACAATATTATCATGATAATGTTATGCTTAATTCTACCTATCAAATTAGGAAAAGTCATGGAATATGAAGTAAAAGAGAATAGTCAAATATAATTTTTTGAATGATGAACATTGAATGGGGTCAAATTGACCCCAATGATAGATAATACTCGGGTTAAGGAAACTATTTGTTCTGTATTTAAAGTTTTCAGATGACAATAGTTGATGTTTACATACACAGGAAACTCATAAAGTGCAGAGTTACCCCTGGTGGAGTTAAACTGCACAAGGTTTGGAGTTTTATTGTTTTCTTCTGCTGTAATAATGCGAGATGACACTCATTATAACCAAACCCTCTCAGTGGAAAAACCATTTGCGTCATTGCACACTATCAAACCTTTGTCTCCAATCAGCTCAAAGGAGTTCATTGTTCAGATTTTGCCTCGCAAACGCCCTTCCTGCATCTTCTTAAATCTGGATATTTGCAATTACTCTCACTGTGGGATCATTTTAGCACTAAAACTACATCTAATCCCTCACAAGTCCCAGTTTTAGTTATTGTTGTGATATTGTATGAAAAATATAGTCATGTTTTTTGTACAATATAGTGATCCAAAACTTATTTTTTCCCTGTGGCAGCTCAAAGCTTTTGTAATTTCATTATTATTCATTATAATTCATTCATTTATATGTATTAAATAAATGATTATTAATAAATGTATCATTTATTTTTAATTAAATACATTAATAAACTAAAAAGGAACAACCTACAGATATACAAACAACTATCATTTATGGCATTTATTTAGGTATTAATTAAGTGATTTATGTATTCTTCTTTAATTGTATTTATGACATATCTGTAGATATTATTTAAAATCACTTAATTTACATATAATTAAATAAAAACATTTTAATAAATGTATTATTTATGTATTTATAATGAAATGAATGAATGAAAAAAAAAAATCCTACAGATATATGCCATAAATAAATTAACAAATAACATTAATGGTATTTATTTAAGTATGAAGTGATTTATTTTTATTTTTTTTCATTTTTTAAGCTTATTTACAGCATGTCTCTGGAGGCTTTTTTAAATTATTTACTTATTCATTTATTGTTATTTTTAATTATGGAGGTAGATTTGTCATTATTCAATCAAAAATAACTTTTCAATCAAAAGAAAAATAAGTTCAATAATAATAATAATAATAATAATAATAATAATAATAATAATAATAATAATAATAAAAACCTTTTCAATCCAAAAAAAAAAAAAAAATCAATCAAAGAAAAAAAAGTATTCAAATGCAATTAATTGATCTTGCTTTGATTGAAAATATTTATTTTGATTGAAGTGATTTTTTTTTTCTTGAAAAGTATCTTTTTTAATTGAATAATAAAGACGTAAATCTACCTTCATAAATTCCTCCAAACATTTCTGCTGTTCTAGGTCAGATTATGAACTGGAATGACTGAATTTCTTCGTTTCTATATTACTGAAACCAACCTGTAGTGTCATTGTTCTACCAGCAGGGGACGCGGTGCTTATTAAGACATGTTTTCCAGGGTGTAGTTACAGAGGTGTCCTCTAGGGGGAGCCTGACATACAACACTTGTACTTCATCAAGACTTTCACAGACAAATGGCGTCCGTTTTGTGCAAAGCATCCGTATTTTCCCCCGAGAACGACAGCAGGGACCAGGGCAGGGTAAACACGCCGTCCACGGACACCTTTGCAGCCAGATATTCGGTAGTATTTGTGGGAGGTTTGTGCTGAAAGCGGTCGTTGCAGGACGTGTCGCAGTCTGCGGTAAAGGAGAAGGAGCAGTGCCGCTGTTCAGTTACAAACTAACCCAGTGTCGAGCACCACAGAGCGGGGACAGAGTCAGCTGAATACCGCTGTCTCTCTGGTTGTTCGTTGGAGCTTCAACTCGAGTTAAATGTTTTCGGGCTACGTGATGAACAACACGGGCATCATCTTCATCTTCATCTTCATCACCCCCTCACAGAGACTGAGAATCCCCTCCAACTGACTGTTTGTCCGCCTCCACCTTTTTAATCCAATTCAGGACTCAGGAGATCATCTTCTCAAGCTTTGCTGAGGTTCCTCCACCAAACACGGCGTTATCCCAGAAAGCCAGGTAAGAATGGCTGCTTTTATGCTTCTATCAAAGCCTGTGTTATTGTTTCTGATTCACTTACTCATCATCACTCTCTCCCATTGCTTCATTTTCACTGCATTGTTTACAAAAGTCACCTGTAAATTAGTGCTGGGCAATATATCGTGACTCAAGATATATTGAGTGTTCTATTTTGGCGCTATAGAAAATTACAATATCACTTAATTCGAGATATATCTATCATTTTTTTCCCCAACTTGTTTTCATTTATTAAATCACAGTACAAATCACATCATACAAGAATTAAATATTATTCATAGAGTACAGTCAAACAGTGTCCTTTACAATTTTAAGTTATTTCTGAGATTATTTTTTTTTATAGCTTATTTTGTATTAAAATACTCTTTTTAGGAGTTGCTGCTTTTGGTTCTTCTCAGAACACAGTTAGATGGATTACTGAGTAGGGCTGGGCGATATGGACCAAAACTCATATC
This sequence comes from Gouania willdenowi, assembly GCF_900634775.1. Classification (NCBI taxonomy): domain Eukaryota; kingdom Metazoa; phylum Chordata; class Actinopteri; order Blenniiformes; family Gobiesocidae; genus Gouania; species Gouania willdenowi. Next base: position 28,608,676 of record NC_041065.1, on the reverse strand, counting down.
TCAATTTTATTTTTCAAAATGACAATATACATTATTAATCTTGATAATTTCATTTCAAATCAAGTCTGACCAGACAAACAATTATGGGTTGAATTTGCTGGTTCAAAATGCCACACTCACATTTGTTAACAAATAGTTGCACAATATGTGCCACTTTGGGCTTTTTCTCCTATTAGGGACAGCACGTGTGAGTGAGTTCTGTAGTGTGGCTTGTGTACGGGAAGGTCTGGGTTAGGACGCACTCAGCGATCCATCCAACTGTGCTTTTCATGCTGTTCTTAGCAAACGCAGCAAATCCTAAAACAGGTATATTAAAAACAACACAAGCAATGAATATATATATCAAATCGAAACTCAAAATTTTCTTTAAAAAAAAAAAAAAAATTAGGCAAAATAATCACCCAGTCCTAGTATCAAGATATATCGTATGGTGACATGCAAATCGTGAATAGTGTGGTATTGTCAGATTCATGGCAATGCACACCCATGCTACAGTTAGGGGTGGGAACCTTTTGGTACCTTACGATACGATACGCTATACACAGCTCACGGTAACGATTATCTCACGATATGACGATACTGCGATTATCGATATATTGGTCAGAAATCAATCTCCGATAATCTATGGCATAACAAGGAAAAAAAGATTAAGTGAAAAAGTAAAATTTTTATTTTATATGTCTGAAAGACAATAAATTGAAAAAGTGTCCTATGAACAGTGACACTATTTTAGTGCAACATTTCTGTAAATAAGTGTCAACATACCAATGTGAATGAATAAATGGTGACAAAATTTCTGTGAAGACATACCTGCACATTTTAGTAAAAAAGCAAAAGAGTTTAAAAAAAAAAAAAAAAATTTGATAGTGCAAGTATATCGATAATCGTTTTTGCGGGAAAATATTGTGATATATCGCCGTATCGCGATATCGTCACAATCCTAATGCACACCCCTACTATAGTATATATCTTCCTGTGTATATCAATGTTATCTTTTCAGATATTGACCGATATATCAGCTTTTTAAAAACCCAATATTGGTATCAGTCGGGCTGTGTTCTCCACCTGGACAACATGTGTTCAAATATCTCCTTGTGACACATTTGCAGGATTGTTTCCGTCTCAAAGTACCGTATCTGCGTTTCTTTGCTAAAACACTTTCTCAGTAAAGCAAAGCTCTGGAGGGCAGCCCCTGCCTGAACAGGCTTTTAAGACCCTCCGCCCCCCCATCATGTGCCATCGATTCTTACTCCAATTTCATGCTTCGAGACATAAAGCAGTGAGTTACGTGTGGAGGCAAATGCACTCTCTCTCTCTCTTTTTCTCTCTTGCGTTTAAGCAATGAGGTCTATTTCTCATGCAACTTCACAGACATGCAGCAGATGCTCTGCACCACTTTCCCATCCATTCTTCTCAGTCACATACGTAGTGCATGTAACCATCAGGGAATAAATAAATGCATCAAACCAGCTCCTCTCAACTCAACTCTGCTGCTAAAAACACGAGATAGATGATCTGTGCAAAACAGCAACTCATTCCTGTCAGTGACCAGTAGCAGTCAGGCTATATCAGGCTGTTCCCAGTGGAATGTGGTGACTTGAGAGAGGGGATAACATTAAAATCCATAAATACACACATTTAATGAAATTCTACAATATTCGCAGGACAGACAGTTTTTACATGCTTATATCACACTAGAGTATATCACACGCTTTTTCCAAATTCCATTGTATTATTTTTTTTAATTCTGTGTTTTTCACATTCATTTTTCAAAATAAAGTTTTATTTAGAAATATATATATTTATATTTATTTATTTTTGACATCTTGTTTATATTTAATTTCATTTTGTGTGGCCACTCTGCCCATGTCTGCACTAGTACACCTAACCTTCTCTGTAAAGCGTCTTTGAGCACTGTAAAAGCACTATACAAATAAAACGTATTATTATTATTATTAAAGCTCACTTAGTATCATCACACCCTCATGTTTTATTAGGTTAGACCGATTATATTAGTAGTAGTATGAATTATTTATAGACAAGTTGTTACATTTTTATTTGATAGACTGCTCATTGAGCTTTATGAGCCATATTTGTAATAAAATACTGACAAAAACATTCTTAGAGAGATTATTAGAATGCTATAAAAGCTAGCTTCATGCATATTCATAAATGTGCTTTGAGGACATCGTTCAAAAAGTATGGAGAAAGATTAGATTATGTTTGCTGGTTGTCTGCGCTGCAATATAATTTAATATTCTTGTAGCGTAATAATAACACAAGGTTGATGAGGACCGCTATGCAACGATTGTTTTACATCACTGCTTTGGTGAAAACTCACACTTTAACCCTCCCATTCTGACGCATATTTGCCTTCAGAAAATGATTTTTCAGACATTTTTTGACCACGTTTTTGTGTAAGGCACTGACTTTGTTTATTTGTTGAATACATAAATAATCAGAATCAGCAATAATACACACAGAGCGCACACACACAGAGAGGTTTTAAGGTAAACTGAATGACAAGGTGCAAATGATTGATATGGTGCAATGATGGCCATGAGAGTGCCAAATGCTAAGTTAAAAATATCAAAAATAATGAATAAAAAAAAAAAATTATAATAATAAAAAGGTATATATTTATATACGTAAACAGATTTTTATTTATTTAGCACCACCATCAGACCAAACCTTTAAATTAAGAATTAATTCATAATAATAATAATAATATTAATATTAATAATAATGAATAAATACATTTAATTTAAAAGCGCTTTTCAAGAAAGTCAATGACACTTTACAAGTTAAAACAACAATAGCAAAAACAGAAATATAAATCAGAAAAAAAGAAAGAGCATCAATAAAGAGAATAGTTTTCATCCAAATCTTCTCAAATTTACAGACAACATTAATGACCCCCCATATCATGTATCAACTCTGCACCTGCAGGTGTGGGGATACAAGGTCACACATAGACAAGTTTTACACAGCTAAAACAGCTTGGGGTCCAATTGACCCCCAGAGGAGCACCATTGCGTGCAATGTGTTAAGAAAAGTCAACTTGTATTTTTTGAATGGTAAACAACATTGAATGGAGTGTAATAGGAGGGTTAAAAGAAGAGGATTTCATGCTCCTAGTTTAGAGGTATAATAAGAATCTGCCTTTGTGTTGCCAGGTTGGTCACTAAGGATTATGCAACAGCTCACATGCTATTTCTGCACCTCTTTGAGAGGGTTTGCAGGTGTTTGGGTTTTTATAAAACTAGAAATGATGATTGCAGTCAGTGTACACAACATACATCATTGTTGTGCAGGCAAACCCTGGTCACATGCACACTGGGTTTATTATAGTTGTAGAGACACACAAACAAGCCTGGAGTACTGTGATTTTCATTTTCACATTTCCAAAACAATTTGACAGTAAAAATATAGGGGTGCATCACCAATTTTCCTAACCTTCCGATTTGGAAAAAAAAAAAAAAATATATATATATATATATATATATATATATATATATATATATATTTTAATGAGTCACAGTTTTGAAATGCACCACAGAATCTGCTGACTGCCTGTAACTTTCCACGACTTAACATTTCAATGTTTATATTTCTGCGCGACCTTAAGGGCGAGAGTTTCACACGAGAGCAGATTGGTTCAAGTGGTGCAAAGATTTCCATTTATTTGTATGCTTTACTTTTTTTTTATGAATATGCATTTCCTTCCATCTTATTTTCAACAGCCAAAATATATTTTCTAATTACTCTCACAATTTTGGATTATTATTTTCTCAAAACTCTTGTAATTACACATTTTGGGCACTTAATAAGGATTTCCACATTTGGTAGAGTAATTACGTGCATTAAAAAAACTAATACAAAATAAACAAACATCAAAATTACAGTAGCAATTATAGTAATAGTAGGAATAATAGCAACAATAGTGTTAAACAAATAAACAAGCAGAGCAGTAGATATTGGATACCCATGAAATTAATAAGAAGAGAAATTGTGTGGGGGGGGGGGGGGGGATTTACAGATAAAGTAAACACAATGAACACAATCAATTAAAAGTAAATAAATAAAAAAAACAGAATAAAAATGTAAACACAGCATACAGATAATTGAAATAAAAAATAAGTAGACAAAATTAAAATTACATAATTAAAAAACAAATTAATAATTACTAAATAAAATTACATTTGAGATAAGTTATTTTGACACAAAATTAATTTGAAAAACAGTAAAACCAGGATAGTTTTTCATCCCGCTGTTCTCTCACAAACATCTTTTATCTACTTTTACTGAATTGCCGTATCACCCTGACTCATGCTCTGTTGAGTCGTTTCAATTTTTAGAAAACATTGGTTGATGAGTCAGCAGCTATAGACCGGATCTCTGGGTAAAACAGCTCCAATCTGGCACTCTGGCACTCTGCAGAGAACCACTTTAAAATAATTTTCAGCTCATCGCAGCTCAGCTCCATCTTCGTGGCCTTGGTGGTGGTAACCATGGTGATAGCTGGCCTGATATAACAGGGTAAGAGCATAAAGCATAAAAAACTAGTTGGTACTATTCGTTCTCTTCAGCTTGGACGTGGCAGCATCGAACCTGTAACTCTTTATCCAACAGCTTTATGTGTTTGTTCTTTACTTTGTTGGCGTTTGTTGTCGAAGGTTAACACTACATATAGAGCAATATTAAAAATAAAATAATACATTTATGTTATTGTTTAGTTGACCATCACCAGCCCTCTCTAAGGCAGGGTTGGTAAACTTTATTAGAGGGGAAGGTATAATAAAAGAGGGCAGTGCTATCATTTCCACTCTTACTGTCTTAATAATATTCTTGCGTTATTTTCGCTGTTTTATTTTTTCAATCATTATTATTCTTGCATTATCTACATCCTTTTATTTTTAAATCAATATACCATATTTTTCGGACTATAAGGCGCACTTAAAATCCTTTAATTTTCTCAAAAATCGACAGTGCGCCTTATAATCAGGTGCGCCTTATGTATGAAATTAACTACTGTGCTTCAACATACTGAACTGAAAAAGTGAGTGTATTGTTCTGTATTTTATGTGTTAAACCTGAACAATGTTCAGAGTTATTGTTAATGAGTTGAATAAAGTTTGACTTATCTGACTATTTTATTTCGCTTAATGCATCTTATTAATAATAATAATAATAATAATAATAATAATAATAATAACAAAACAGTGCGCCTTATGTATGAAAATAGACCCAGTCAGACCCATTCATTGATAATGCGCCTTATAATCCGGTGCGCCTTATAGTCCGAAAAATACGTTAATCTTTTCATTATTTCTTAATCATTTTTATCTGTGCATTAGTTCCACTTTTTCTTAATCATTAACACCCTTGCATTATTTCCACACTTATTTTATTTTAAAATAATTATAATCCTTGCATTTTTTCCACTCTTATTTTCTTTATCAATAATATTATTGCGTAATTTCCACTCTTTTATTTTTTATTCATTATTATCCTTACTTATTGTTTTAATCATTATTATTCTTGCATTATTTCCACTCTTATTATTTGAATCATTATTATTCTTGCATTATTTTCACTCTTATTTCATTTTCAAAAAATTATTATTTTTGCTTTATTTCCACTCTTTTATTTTTTAAATCATTATTATATTTGTATTATTTCCACTCTCTCTCTTTTTTTTAATATATATAATTATTCTTGCTTTATTTGCAAGAATGTTTGTTTTAATCATTAGTATCTTTGCATTATTTACATTTTTATAAATTTAATCATTATTATCCTTGCATTATTCCCACTCTCATTACTTTAACCAATATGATCCTTGCTTTACTTCCACTCATTTGACCTGGTGAGCCACATACTGTAGTTGCGTTTTAAGTTTTTCTTTTCCTATATTTTTTGTCGTTCACATCTTTGGTGTCTAAGCGACAAAGTCAACAACAGGATATCAGGGCATTTCCTGTGGTAGTTTTGGCGTTCCTTTTTCCAGCCCACAGGGACCTCCACACTGAGTTTGTTTTCCATGGGAGCGGCTCTCTCCCACAACTACAAAGGTAAGCACTGAAGCTGTAAAAGAGAAAGCAGAGGAAAATATGCTGTTGTGGTGAGACGTGCACAGCGTGGAAAAGATTCCGATCTTGGGATGTTGCAATGTTTTGCCACGGAGAATGTGCAGAGAGTGTTTGAAGGAGTGTGCCTCGTGGTATGACACTAAGGTCGTAGATTTTGTTTTGTCTGCGATTAGGAAAATTGTGTGTGGATTGTCCAACGTAATGCAGCTGGTGGTGAGAGTGTTTCTACCCCAGAGATTAGCCTCTGAGTGCTTTTCTGTTAGAATGGCTTGTCCATGGAATTGACACACAGATTTTAGTTCAGGGGCCAAATACGGAGCAGTTTCATCTCAAGTGGGCCACAGATTTTATGCAGGAAAACGAGTAATTTCGACTTTATTGTGCCCTTGTTTACACTTCTACGTATACATAAAATACAAAATATATAAGAAACTGACGATAAGTGATATATATCAGTCTTAATAGGACTTTTGTGATTTTGTCACCAATTTCTATTTAATTAATTGAAATATTATAAATTCATTTGAGGAAAATGTAACGATCTTGTAAGAATCTTGAGTTTTTTTCAACAGTTTAACAAAAAAATTACCAGGAAAACTGAGCCCCTGCAAATATTGTGGAGTTTCATTTAAACAATGACTCATGCTTTTTCTGTCATTTTTACTTTCTCCTTTGGGACAAATTGGATGCTCCATAGGGCTGGATTTGGCTGCCGGGCCTTGAGTTTGACACAAGTGACTTACAGCATCAACTTGAAATTTTGCTCGAGGTGCTCACTTCCTCTTCTATCTGTCAACTGTCAGCACTTTGCCACGACTTGATAGGCTTTAGGACTGGGAATGTGATGAAACTGATGGGCTGTGGATGTTCTCTTTGGAAACATGTTTCAACAGAACAACAGGACATTACTGGTTTTGAGATTTTTATTAGAGGTGGGTCCATATGCGAAGTTCACGAGACAATATGATCGACCATACTGGGATCACAATAATTATATGAAATGATATATTTACGGAAAGGAAAGTCATGCGTTCCTGTGAGATTCTCTGATTCTAAGATGGCAGTGCCTCACTGCTAGAGTCTTAAACACAGTATATTTAGGGTGCTTACTGCTTTCACACCTGTTTAGTCCCGGACTCGGTTGGAGGACAGCTAATAATTTGATCACCTTGGTTTGGCTCGGTTTGCATTCAGAGCGCAACTTATGATCTGCTCCTAACAGCCTCTGGTGCAGTTACATGAGCGAACCAGTTGAGGGGCCTGTTACTGGAGTAGAGACTTTTCTAGGCAGAAAAACAGAAACCCAAAGAAGAGACTCATCTATGGGTCAAAGCGAGTGCTTAAGAGTGCGCAGAAATTTTTGCCTTCTCCGTTTGTTCATTCACAACATTCAACAATGGAGCAGCAACATGTTGCCTTGCTTATGGTGGTTTTGAAGCCCTGATTTGCACCGTCGCCGGCTCTCCTGACCACCCATAATGCCGTGCACTCTACGTCATCGCCGGTACTTTCTGTGTTTGATCCGCTCCAAGCATGGTTGTGTTCAAGGCTCTTGACTTTGATTGGAAATTCTCCAAGCCCGGCAGAAACAGTCGCTCTAGAATTTGCCTGTTTGATCCACTCTAGACTTAGATTGCGTGTTCACACCAGCCAAACAAACCAGACTATCTGAGTAAACTAATCCTGCTTTTCTTTCCCCTGTACATTTCTTGGCCCCACAGCATCCTGTCTTTTCTCTTAAGTGTAGTTGTTCTGGTCCCAGTGTTCCATTTACATGAGATGTTACTGTATTCTATGATCCCTATGTTTTTTGTACTGTATGTAATCTTTTTATATATTGTTTTGTGTCTCGCCATGTCTTATTGTTAAGTGTAACATTTTATTACATCAGCCTGTCTAGGGACAACAGATGGAAATTAGCCGTTGGCTACAATCTGGCATATTTACATTTTTTTTTGAATGTTCATTAATATGTATTGTCCCTACTTAAATAAATAAATAAATCTTAGAGCGTTTTAAATACTCTTGGATCCGTCGGTGTGAATGCACCCTAAGTCAGTGAAAAACCAGAAATGTGTTGGAAAGTCACTTTTGGCAGAGTTTTTGAAGGAAATACAAGAAATCACAGTAAAAATGAAGTAAAAACACTTTTATGCATCCTGTCTACAGGACTCCGCATCTCACAATGCAATGCGCAAAACTTTTCCGACAATGACTAAACAAAGCGTTTACAGTTTCAAACTTTTGAGCAGCAGTTTCAACCAAATGATCTTATTATCAATCTTATTGATCTATGAGGCCTACACTATGTCTTTATCTGATTAAAACAATTGTCTCCAGCAGCTTTAACACTCTAGACTACGTCGGTGTGAATGCACCCTAAATCTCTACCATCCTACCCTTGTTATTGATCGAGTGTTGACCAAGTCAGAATGGATGACCTGGAAGAGTTTATCAAGTCAGGAATTTCATCCAGTGCAAAATGGAGGATTCTCCCTGGCTTTCCTTCACCAATACTTTAATGCCAGCCAATCCGGAGGAAACAACTCTTCCGCCGACACCTCAGACTTGGAGACTACGAACATCCAACTCCCTGCACTGAAATCTATCAATAAAAAGCTGGACGTGCTAGCCGTGCTGCACCAAGAGTTAAAGCATCTGAAGGTCAGTCTGGCGTTTTCTTTCTAGCAGATCAATAATTTACAAAAAGACAACAGTGAGCTCCACTCTGCCCTGTCGACTGTGTCAGCGGAGGTAACTCGATTCAAAATAAGAAAAATAACCTACTGAAAGAAACTGTTCTGAACATTCAATCTCTCAGTATGTGAGAGTTTATTTTTCTCAGGGATGCAGGAAAACTCTCAAGACAACGAACCGGAAGAGTTGTTGAAAAACTGCACTGAATTTACAGACAGAGAACTGTGGGGGCGTGTGCACGTGACTCCCAGGCAGTAAATACTCTCCACGGTAATCAGATACAGTCAAGTGAAGGAGATATGAGAGCAAAAGCAGAATTGACAATATTTTAAAATAAGAATTCCAGTACGTACATGGAAATCAAATGAAAAGGAAAAATGAAAATAATTAAAAAACACAATTTCTGTATGTGTGTATGTATGTAGATAGATATGCCTGTGTGTATATACGTAGTCCCTCAGTGGACGTGTAGAGTATCTACATATATTCATTGATTTTGCAGATGTCAATACGAGTTTATTAGGGTTGGTTCATTGAGTGTCGTGGTCAAATACTGTATAAGCTTTCACATAGTCCACCACAAACGTTAGTAAATACTCTGTCTGATTAGAGCATAGGACCAATATTACCATATATTTTGAATTTGTCAAGACATAATGACTGATCTCATTGTACACGCTATCAATCTTTTTCTTTTGTGTTTGTTTTTAGTTTGAGACTGTTTCTCATCATTCATTCAGAACAATCTAATATTGTTGCCTTGAACAGTGAGACTCGGTTGGCACAGATTGTGTCTTGATTTAGTCTCTTTCTGAATCTTCCGTTCTTTCTATGCCGCGCACGTCATTGAGTCTTTTTCTCTTGTGTGAGATCAGAACAAAAGAATGTGTACAATCGTTTGTTCTGTCCTTCGAACCTTGTAGGTTCAAGAAATTATCTCATACATGTGGAAGAGGTGATTTGTAAAAGCTCTGCAGTGTTGGTTGATATTTTCTCCTAAATCTCTGGAATATTTATATTCATTGATTTAACACTTTTTATTTTCTCTTAAAATATTTGTTTTTCTGATTATTTAACAATATATCCTTTCTTTCATTAATTTTTTAATACAATCTTGTATGAAAAAGTCACATAATAATTCTGAAAACTACTTAACACAAACCAGGAGTAATGGCAAACATCTTTAACATTCAAATATTCTATAAAAATATGAACTGAAGGAATAAAAAAATTAAAATCATGGCCCCAGTTTGGATGAGCTGATGTGATTTCTTCACTTTTCTCTTTTATTATTACAGTAAACAGAGGTGACATTTAACTTCCTGTAGCATTTATCCATGGATCCTCTTGTGAAAAACTAGAAGTTTAGGTTACATTGTGTCAAGTTTGTCAAATTTAATAATCACATTAAAGCTGTGCATCATAATAAAGCCATGCATGTATATTTATTTATGACAGAAAATCATAATGTAAGTTGCAGTCTTGTCTGTTGTTCCCTTGAACACATTGTCTTGATTATTTGAAAAAGGACAATTATAAATGTGTATATTACCAAAAACGTGATTTCTTGGAATGCTTTTTATTACTGAAATTAAGCCTTTACCCCCGGGATTTGGAGAAAATGCAAGGAAACCATGACTCGACTACAATTATTCGCGAACACAACTACTAATGTTTTTCCCTCATCACATGAATAAAGTAACTGAGTTGTGTAAACAATCCAAGATGGTTGCTAGGGTTAGATGTTATTACTGTACTCAGTGACCTGTTGTGGCTGTGGACAGGGAGATGAAACCAAGTGTGTCAAATCACACACAAATATCACCAAGTTTTTGGTTTGTGTCTCAGGAACCAACGCGGTAATAATACACTGTTATTTTATTTATTGTTTAAAGGAAAGCTACGTCTGTTGTTGGACAAGCCGCTAACGGATACTGTAGCTAGAAGCATTGCACATTAACACTACCAGAAAATGTCAAATTTAAGTTGTTGTGTTTTAGTTTTTAAGTTAAAAATAAAACTATTATTATACTTAGTTTAGCTTTGTGGTTGTGTTTATTTAGGAAATGCTGTTAATGAGACCTTTATTTTAAGTAATACATATTCAATGAGCCATGTGAAATTGATTTGTGTATTTTCTTGTATTTTTTTTATTTGTTTTGTTCAATAAAAAGAGCTCGAAACAATCAAGTATAAAGACTTTAAAACATGGCATTTCTTTTATATGATTAATTGATTTTTTTTGGTTTTTTAAGTAAAATGATCAATTACTAAAATGATTCTTTACTGCAGCCCTATAATTAAAACTCATAGTACTCAACTGAATCCCTCCCAGTCCATTCCCGTCATGTCGAGAACAGATGTCGACTGTCCCCAACTGCTGTTAGTCAGTGAAGACTCAGGCGCTTTTTATTTTCAGCCATTGCTAAAGTAGATGCTGGTCATGCACTTCTAGTTACGGATGTAGGTTAGCGCACGTTGGAAAGATTAACATGCATGAGGATCCTGAAAGCAATGTGAGTTAAGGTTACCTTTGTCCTTAATGAACTAAACAAACCCATTTCCTTGATCGCGGTCAGCAACCTGTGGCCCCAGAGATAGTTGTGGCCCCTCGCCTGTGGCTCAGCAACCAATCACTGTGCTTCTCTGAGCATTAAGTATCTCATCAGGCTCATTCATTGTCATTCAACATAAATGATGCTCAACCATGCAAGTTATCGAGCCCAATATTGACCCCTCCCCATCACTGAAAGTCACTATTGTTCAGACACTTCACACTGTCCCTGAAACCAGCCTGAGAGTTCATGCTGTCATGAGTTAGCAAGGGCACTAGCTTCATCAAAACATCAGTGCTTATTAGGGATGCACTGAAATGAAAACTCTTGGCCGAAACTGAAAACCAAGAATTAGAAAACCGAAACACCGGGAAAAACACAGTATTATGTATATTATTAGTAACTGCGTTTATGGATATAAATGTGCACTAACCTCACAAAAATTAAAACATTGCAATTGTATGTATTAATATTAATGCTTCAAAGAATAAATCGAGTTGGTTCGTTTCCAGACTGACACTGTGTTTTCTCGCAGCTGAAAACCAAAAATGCACTTTTGGGCCATTTTTGGCGGCCAAATTTTCGCTGCATCACCAGTGCTTTTCCTGTTTCACAGCAAAAATTGCCTTCAGTGCAAACTCATTTCCTTCTGTTCAACACCATTAAACTTACTCAGTTTTTGCTGATATGAAATACCCATAGAGTGAATATGTGTTTGTGTGTGTTCCCTTTACATTTTGATATTTTAATAGTGATTGGTCTATGGCTTTCAGCCTCTTGTTTGCCAGGTGAGCGGGACTTTAAAAGTGGCTCTTAAGATGCTAAAGTTTGCCGACCTCTGTCCTGGATGGAGACATGGCATTAAATGACGTTATTGTTCATTATTAGACATCATTATTGATTATCTGTCTGCTAGGTAACGTGTGCTAACTTCTATACTGTCATGAGTTGATTATATTTTAACCAGACTGAATGTCAACAACATCTAGGGGTTTAGTTTAGGTGCATTAGATGCTGAACAATCTACAGCCCATTGTGGCATTAAGTCAATATGTTGATTGTTGATACATTCACTGCTATGAATATTGCTCTTTAAAAAATGTTATTTTTACGTTGCAACATTAAATTTACTAAGTATTTAATTGAACATGAGTATTGACTATGCATCGACCCGTTAATATACGTCAATTTGTCACATCTGTTGTTGTTATTAAAGAGGTCAACTTGGGTCAAAGCTTGTAGAATAGTACAGTACACCCATTGTCCCATTCATTTTCTATGCACTATTTTTATACGAGCCTCCTATTTTGCTTGCCCTAGACAGACGGTAACAGCCTGAAGCTTTCACAAAAAGGCAACAAGAAATGTCAGACGTTGAAAGTGATCCAAGAGAGTCATTGGGGAAAACAGGCCCCCTGCCACGAGCTTTGTCTCCTCTTCTCCTGCCCTCGTCCTTTTCCATTGCAGCCATAAGATCAGACAAGACGTTATAAAAATGAAACGTAAAGGTCTTGATAATTGGCCCCGAAGATCTGGGTGGGTCTTGTAAAGGAGAAAGGGCAGAAAAGAACAGGAGGTGGAGCAGAAAGCAGGATCAGTTAGTGCTCATTAAAGACCCAAGGGCTCCTAAGATCTCCTCATTCTTTCCTTAATTACAAGATCTCTGTCAGTCTTGTTACTGGGATTTCAGGTAAAGAAGGTTCAAACATACTAGGGTTGTGCATTAGGGGTAGGCGATATAGAACAAAACTCATATCTCAATATTTTTTCTCAAAATGTCGCAATATAAATGTGTGGCAATACAAATGTGTGGCAATATAAATGTGGCAATATAACTCTCGATATTTTTAACTCAAGAAATTCTTACAAGACAATTCTGGGTTAAATTTGCTGATGCAAAATGCCACACAGGCACATTTATTAACAAACAGCTTTTTCTCCTCTAAGGGACAGCACGTGTGAGTGAATCCTGGAGTGCGCCTTGTTTGGGGAAGGTCAGGGTTAATCCATCTACCGGTAACTGTGCTTTAGGGATGTTCCGATACAACTTTTTCACATCCGATACGATAACGATCTTGCGGCCTTGGCTATTGCCCGATATCGAACCGATACGATATCAGCACGAGTCATACATACTTTTATTAGTTATTTTGTAGTGTGGAATGTTAGAAAAGGCTTGATGAAGTGATGTTATTATTATTAACCAATTGGTTACATAAATTTTAACCTTCAACATAATATCTACAGTATTCTATCGGGGTGTCCCGATCTGATATTGATATTGGAGATTTTAGATGCAGTCCGATAAAATCCGATATTTGTTTTCTGGCTGATATCGGACCAATATCCGATATCAATATCAGATCGGGACACCCCTAATTTTAGTAAATTTTATTCTCATGTCACTATTAATTTTGCATGTCTTGCTCCCTTGGGAAGTTCTCATGCTAAAACCATCCATTACATAAGAGACAATGATTGATGTGTGTGCTTGTCTATCTATAGAAAGTCAGTGTGGCGTGAATGCAGCTGAACTGGGCTAGGGCGATACGAGCAGGCCTCGTTCCGACCTGATAACTGATGCATGTTGACCACTGCTCAGGATTGATGATTGACCTCTGACTCCCTATTGATCGATTCATAATGCTCTGACCTGACATTTTTTTTTAACTACAAAGCACTCTGGATAGCTATTTTTAAAACAAGTACACAAAGAGCTCCTATACGTTCTCTCTCACGATGCTTTGGATAAACTGTGTTGATGTAATTCATATTTAATAATGCATCAGCAGGAGTACTCTAGTGTATCTTTTATTTGTTGCCCTCTCTTCTGTTCTTTTCCATTTCCCTCCCAAGGCCATCATGAAAAAAAAAGCCATTAACTTTTTCCCAATTGACCAAGTCTGTTAGCTTTGTAGCATTATACAGTTTGTGAATGGTATTAAATCAATTACTCTGAGTTGGTATTCTGCATATTTTAGTTTCTCTTTTCATATTCTCTTGAACCAATCCACAGTTTGGTAAATTTTGGAATTACTTTGTCATAGGGCTGGGCGACATGGCCTACAAATAAAATATCTGATTTTCTCACAAAAAATAGATTAATAATTTATTTTTTCCCCTACTTTTTAAAGAAAACAAAAAGTACAAATGACAGAAATGTCTCAAAACAAGTTTTGATCTGATTTTATAGCAAAAACACAAATAATGACTCATAAAATACACAAAATGCCAGCAGAAATTCCTAAAAAGACAGATACACACAGAAAATGACTCAGAAACTACACAAAAAGACAACAAACAACAACAAAAAACCCTTTTGTTCTTTCCTGTGTTAATGCTCAGATTCATTGTTTTTCTTAATACTTGCATGAATGTTGATAATGTGGCCCTCGGATCAGACAATCAATGTGATAACCGTTGCCCATCCCTGGTCTAAAGGACCAGATTTGGACCCCGGGCCTTGAGTTTAACACGTGCTTTAATAACATTTGATAAAATGATGACCCGAGTAAGATGTCCCCACCTCATTACCAGAATTGCATTTCTAAATAATGGATGCATGCGTTTCTATTTAAAGCTATCTAATATTAAAACAAATGTCCTCCACAGTCCACGCATGACTTTGTGTTGAAATTTAATTACTCATGTTGCACTTTTAGCCACGTTAGTCATTTTCACCACAGCACAATACACACTTTCTCCCACGCGTTCCCTGGAGAGCCAAGCCTTTCCCAGCTCGACCGAACAAGAAATAATTTGCCATTCATGCTTTTATATTTCAGATGTGATTGTATTCATCTAATCCGCTTAATGCACTCTGATTAGGACGATGGGTGGTGGTTAATGGATGAAAAAAGGAGATAGAGAGAAGGCTGTAATCTGCAGCGGGACTCTGTGCTGATGCGCATCATGCAACTTTCAACAACATGGGGAAATGTCAATTTAAAGAAATTGCCTGGTTTTTATTTTTTGTTGTTGTCTTATATATTTCTGGCCATATCTGTAGTCATCTTGTGTGTGTTTTTTTATTGGGATTTTGATCATTTTAGTGGTTTTTTTTGTGTATTTTCTTGTCATGTAGTGTATTTTTGTGTGTTTACTTTGGGGGTCGCCAGTTGCACGTCTGCACTAGACACTGGAAAAAATTGACCCTAACCTGCTTATGTGATAATTTTTTTCCCCCTAATTCTGGTCTTAAATTTAATTTCAAATGGCAATAAAAAATCTTAAAAAGTCTTGAACTTACTTTGACTGAAACTGTAGGAACACTGTTAGTCTCCAATCGTCTGAATACCAACTTTTTACAAATGTCGGTCTTTTTTTTTTTTTTTTTAGAACTTTTCACTTATGGAACAAATTGCCTTGGGACCTGAAAGACATGTCAACTTTGCACATTTCAAAAGGATTTAAAATCCTTTTTTTTTTTTTATGTACATACATATTTTTTTTAATTTATTTGTTGGCGTAATGAAAATGCGTCTTGATGTACCTTTTTATGTAATGTTTTTGTATATTTTTAACTGTCTTGATTTTTCTCTGTTCTTACATGTACTAGAGTCTTTATTTTTATTTTTTTTTAAGGACCTCAGGAAGATTAGCAACCACCATGGTGGAAGCCAATGAGGAATCCAATAAAGGGAAGGATTTTCAATTTTTTTAAAAGGCTTTTTTCATTGACAATTGATATGTCACAGAAAAAAAGGCCAAAATACCTGACTATATATATTAAATATAGCTTCCAGGATAACTTGATGGACTATATCCACAAAAGAAGAAGGGAAAAAAACACTAAACTCTCATTGCCGTTTGGACATGAGGCAGAAACATCCACGCTCCACGTGGCTCTGTTGTAATCCAGCCTTCAGTTTACATGTGCTTCTATTCTGACCTGTCCCTGAGTTTCTCGTGGCATTTAATGCTCATATCACTACAAAAGATTTACGTGAGGACAAACGAAACAGTCCGATGAAATAACATCTACACATGTAGCACTTAAGTAAACATCTATTTAAGGTCAAGTGATTTAAAGCAGAACTACTAGTACAGAATTCACATGGACTAGGAGGAACTTTCTCTGCTTTCTAAAATTGTCTTGTTTTTTATGTTTTAAGAAGGGTTGTTGGTTAAAAATAAGACACGCTGAAATGAGTGTTTGTTAGAGAAGGCACAGACTGATACAAACAATAAATAATCTCCAGGTGTTCTGTTTAAAAAACACTTTAAGTAGTGTGGGAGGATAATTAGGAAGATGGGCTTCACCTGTGAAAGACAAGGGGGGGGGGGTTATTCTACCTATATAGATTACATTACTGGCTATTACACTTCCTGAAATAGAGCCAAATATGCTTTGTATGGTTAGTGAACTATTATTATTTCATATTTTGTGCTGAATACACTCGCTGAAATCAAGTAAGATTATGATGAATTTTGTGGAAGTGTGCGATATTATAGCTCGTTCTACTTCTGGTGGTATGTCCTTCATATTGTAAGATTTTCTAGTGACATTTTGCACACTTTTGGAAATTTCCCTCTCTTTTCCTGCTCGTGTAGGTGACAAATTGCCCTAAAACAGTGTCAGGCAATATCCTGTCTCATATTGTAATTTCTGTTTCATTTTGTTTTGGTAATAAATCTTGCCACGGTTGCACACAGTAAATGTCTCATGTATAAACTCAAAAAGGAAGAGATACAATATTTCACTTTTGGAATTTATGTTATATTCCACAAAGGCATCTGTATAAAATAAAATAAAACCAATGAATTCAATTTCAAATAAAAACATTCTCAGGCTCTAAGTATAGCTACATTTATTAACTCTAAAACTGAGAAAATGCTCTTCATTCAATGCTGTTTTGGCGCCGTGCATTAAGTTTAATAGGGTTGGTCGACTATGATGTGATGCATTTGATTGTTGTCTAATTTCATGTTTTGTAGTTTCACAATGTCTGTTGATCATTTTAAAACAGAACAAAATAATTTACTCAGTAATGGTTGGGTGTAGAAACTTAACAAATTACTTCTTTGCTTCTTCTTTCGAGTCAAATGAGTGACTTAGAAATATACTCAAAAAAAGTACAAGTAACCATAAAAGCAACTCAATTACAGTAACGCGAGTACTTGTAATAGACAGCATGAGATAACCTTCCATGACTCGTACCAGACAGAAATAACTGGTGTTGTTTGAGTGGGATCAGAGAGATTTGTTGTTGGTCTGTAACAACAGCTGCTGTTTAAATGTGTAATAATTCTCAATGCCAAAGAGCATCAGTGAACAGCAGCAGTTAATACTCAGGCCTGATGTCATTCTGCATAGAGCAGGTTGGTGTAGGAGTGTGTACGTCTTCACTGGACATGAGTCATGATGATTCATCTACTTTGGGCCAGGGTTGGGGTCACTTATAATTATGTCTTCAATTATCCATGTTCAATCACAACTAATAATTATGGTGACTGGCATTTTTTCAATTTACAATTAAAATTACAATTATTATTTCCCCCGAAAGTCAATTACTAAAGTTAATTTACAATTAATCACAATTACTAAGCCGTCTATTAAATACCCCCCAAAAAAATAACCTTCCAGTAGCACTTTACTAAGTTTTATACAAAAGGCTGACATTATGCTGTCATTATTAGGACATGACACCTGTCAGCATGAATAAGGTGTCATGAAGGCTGTCATTAAGTGTCGTTAATTACCCTAACCTTTCGTTACCCTAACCTTACCTAATCACAATAGATCCCTCCACCTAACCCATAAAATGCCAACATAGCTCCAAAGGTAGTCCAAAGGAAGTTCAGTCTGCCAACAAAGATGATGGTGAACTTCTACAGCTCCATCATCCAGTCCATCCTCTGCTCCTCCATCACCATCTGGTACGCTGCAGCTACGGCCAAGGACAAGGCCAGACTGCAGCGTATCATCCACTCTGCAGAGAAGGTCATCGGCTGCAATCTGCCCTCCCTCCAGGACCTGTACGCCTCCAGGATTTTGAGGCGTGCAGGAAAGATTGTGGCCGACCCCTCCCACCCCGGTCAAAAACTGTTTCAATCTCTCCCTTCTGGAAGGAGGTTTCGGTTCATCAGGACCAGAACCTCCAGACACAAAAACAGCTTCTTTCCCTCTGCCACCATCCACATGAACACACCCCAAGTCACCCACTGACCCCCCCCCCCACCCGATCACCACCTCCATGATGACATTATCTGCTGCACTGTATATATATATATATATATATTTATTTATATTTATCCTATTTATCCTTTATTCTCTATCTATCCTTTATTTATCCTTCATCCTTTATATTTATCATTATTATTATTATTATTATTATTATTATTATTATTGTTGCTGGGTTGTTCTTTGTTTTTTTTATTTTTATTTTCTTTGTTGTTTGTTTTGTGCACCAACTACCAAGACAAATTCCTTGTACTGTCCTTAAAACTGTACATGGGCATTAAAAACGTTTCTGATTCTGATTCTGATTTAGCAAAGGGTGTCATAATTTAGTGAACTTAATGACAGTTTATTGACACCTGCCTTATGTATAAAACTTCAAGTAAAGAGTTACCAAGCTTCTAATTGTGTTAGCTTTCTGTTAGCATCTTTTATGATAACGGGTCAGTTTTCACCCTATGTCTTAAATCAGCTGTAAAATACACAAAAAAATATTATCTATCATTAAATTTGTTTTTTTTTATCTTTTGATTTCCTTGTTAGGCTTCCTAATAAATTAAAATATTAGTACCGGTAATAATATTTTTGGTGTGGGTGTCTGAGCCTTTTTTCTGTCAGTCTACCCCTTGATTAAATGAGTATTCATTTTTATTTTTATTGTAAAATTATCGAGAATTGACAGGTAGTGGGAAAACTTGATATGAAACATATTTTACTTATTGTTAACTACTTATGTGTAAACCATAGAACTGCAACATGTTTTTCCTGGTTTGTGTTTAATTAAATTGTACTTGATAGTTTGTATAGAATTTACATGATGAAAACATCAACAGATACAATTATTATAATTAAGTCATAATTGTAATGAATTATTAATTACGTGATTACAATTATCATTGACCCCAACCCTGCTTTGTGCTGATGATTTCCATTTTAATCAGTGTTTTTTTTTTTACATAAAGTTTGGCTTCATCTTATAATTAAACCATGCAAACAAAGCTGGGCAACATATTTGTTCTGCAGCTCATTTCCTGCTTGTTCATTCTTATAAGATTATTAAAAAGCATGAGAAGAAGACTTTTTTTTTCACCTTCTTTGTTGTTGCAGCTCAGTGGCCGTGAAGATGACCACTGCACGGTACCGTCCCACCTGGGAGCTGGCTGTGGACCCACTGGTCTCCTGTAAGCTGTGCCTTGGAGAGTTCCCCCTAGAGCAGATGACCACCATCACGCAGTGCCAATGTGTCTTTTGTACACTGGTGAGTTCTACACCAAATACACAAACTGACGACAGAAGCACACGAAATGACAGAAAAATACACAGAATGACAGAAAAATACACAAAACTACTCAAAATACACAAAACTAGACAACATAAATGCATACAAAGCAACTAAAAAGCTACATAGGACGACTATAAATGTACACAAACATGATTAAAAAAATAGAAACAATCAACAAAAATACACAGATTGATTTTAAATCAGACAAATTACACAGTGACTCCAAAGACACACAAATACAAAAACCTAAATTTGCACAAGATAACTACAAATATACTCAAATGCATTTTTCGGCTTTATATGATCAGAATTTTTGGGCCGATCAATGACGTTAAAAAAAACAATCACCGATTCGATCATATGAATTCAGGTTGTTTTTTTTAGGTACCGACCGAATTCCTTCGGTACTACCTGATACAGGTTCATGGAAAATCAAACATGTTTCTGGACCTAAACGCAGCCTTTGTGACTGTGAGGGAGTGAAAGAGTTGAAGAATTTCCATGCAGGACCAGAACATAACATTTGTTTTGTGTGTGCGTGTGTGCGTGCGTGTGTGTGTGTGTGTGTGTGTGCGCACGTGCGTGGGCGTGCGCGTGGGCGTGTCTGTGTGTGGGTGTGTATCCCTTTAATTGTGAATTAATGCCCTAGTCGCTCGACCACTGTGCGGAGTGAGGGAGCGCGTTGGACCAAAGCAGATGGATTATAAGCTGTATGCCGTTTTTAGTGATTGGCAAAATAAACGTTGCAGCTGTTGAATTAAACTGGAGTCCCATGTCATATTCAGTGACTGTTGTGAGGCAACTACAGAGAGTTGGAGATGAAGCTGTGGAGGCAAACCACACTGCAATTAGCCTCCTAACCTGCTGTTGCTTATAGTCCATATTCACAGGTGCACAACGGGGGTGGGACGCGCACACACACACACACACACACACACACACACACTCGCGCTTCTGTGTCGACCACCACCCTGAAACGGACAGATATGGAATCAGAACAGTATCATAATGAATGAACTCTTGCAGGGTTTTTTCACGAATGCACATGCTTTGTTTCACAGTTGTATTTCAAATTCACAAATGCACACGATCTGTTTCGCAAATATATATTTTATGCAAACTAGTAATATAAATTCTGAAATGCACACGCTCTACTTCACAAATATTACTTTGAGGCACACTTGTAATATAAATCCACAGATAATGCAAATTGCTGAATGTGCATTTACAAACTGCTTCTGTGCTGTGAAAGCTCTGTGTATTTAAGAGAGAAATGTGTGTGGTGAATTTTGAGACTGCCCTGACGTCGCGGGTCAATGATTGTCACCATTGGCTGATAAAACTGATTGACAGATTCATCAGCCAATCAGGTGTGTTTGCTTCCAGCCAATCATATGGCTTCTTACATTTTCTCCACACTATTGTTTGAACACTGCGTATGCGCACACACATCAGTAGCTCTGCGATTGGTTTAAAAGTGTGGAGAAAATGTAAGAAGCCATATGATTGGCTGAAAGCAAAAACACCTGATTGGCTGATGAATCTGTCAATCAGTTTTATCAGCCAATAGTGAAAAACACCCACAATGATGAGAAAAATACACAGTAGCTAGAAACACACACAAGATGACTACTAAAGTGCACAAAAATATATGAGACGGCTCAAAAATTCACAAGACAACTATAAATAATATACACAGAATAATCTAAAAAAAAAAAAAGCAACACAAAAAAACAAGAAAAATACAGCATTTTTAAAGACACGAGATGACTACAACAATACACATACAGTCATCACAAATATGCAAAATGAGCCCAAAGACACATACAAGACACAATCATAACACAAAAATACAAATCAACAACAAAAACACACAAAGTGGCTCCAAAGACACATAAGACGACTCCAAAGATTCACAAAATTAACACAAAATAGAAAAAACCAACAACAACAAAAAAACTACACACAAAATGACAACATTGCTGGCATGAATGTTGATAATGTGGTCCTTGGATCAAATACAATCACATTTTTTTTGTGGCCCCCACTGTGATAAAAGTTACCCTCTCTGCTATAGACAAGCTTCAGCTAAGCTTTAGTCAGAATGTTTCCATCAGATTTATCTTAAAAAGTTAGTGTGACGATGAAGTTTGTTGTTAAATGTTCTTTAGGGGTCGCTAGTGCTACGTAGTAGAAATGTGATGTTGCAATAGTTCACAGAGACTGGATCAGACTGGACCCAGTGTGGGGCACAGAATGACTCCCAGAAATAGATTCAGCTTCTGGGAACACAATCAGTGTGCTCGGAAGGCCATGTGAAGACTTATCAATACTTTTTTTTACAGCGGTTTTTACTCTGAAGGCCAGTTCCTTTGTAATCACAAAATGATCACTTGTGTTTTATTAAAATACTTTTTCAGAACTTTGCTGAAAGAACACACGACTGAATTTCATTTGCAATCACTATGACCTGGAAATAATACACTGGGGGTAAAAATCTGAAAGTTATTCAAATCACAAGTAAAATTTTACATGTTTAATTCATAAACTATGTTACTGATAATCAGTTCTGACTGCTGCTGAAATAAATTGAATAAATGGATACATTTGTCATGGGGGTATTAAGCTCTTTAGCTTGACTAAAAAAAGAAAAAGTGAAACTAAAATCTACAACGTTTGAAAAAGGAAAAGGATATTATAAGATTAGCTATTAATTGTTATGGTTTCTCTTTCTT
The DNA here is from genome assembly GCF_900634775.1 of Gouania willdenowi. NCBI lineage: Eukaryota > Metazoa > Chordata > Actinopteri > Blenniiformes > Gobiesocidae > Gouania > Gouania willdenowi. The sequence goes on along the minus strand of NC_041065.1, from coordinate 28,586,135 downwards.
TTTCACCAAATCTGGTATAAAAACAAGATTTTCTGTAAGTCACGGGTGTTTTTTTTTTTTTTCTTCAACTAATCCTCTGATGATTTCAGCTGTTTGCTTTCTCTTAATAATACTGAGGGTTTGTTTCTGTTCTGTCCTCAGTGCCTGAAGCAGTATGTGGAACTATTGATAAAAGAGGGCCTTGAGACTGCAATTAGCTGTCCAGACTCTGCCTGCCCCAAAAGAGGCCACTTGCAAGAAAACGAGGTACCAATAAAACAAAAGCACTGCTTTAACTACTGCTTTTTAGTAGTGACGATAAATGTTGGCAATTAGGGATTAGTACCAGGATGTAACATTTTATTTAAAAGATTAGTGGACACTTTGTAGAAACTTCTTTTTAGTGACAACACTGTCTGTATTACTAGTGGAGGTAAGCTATATCTGCACAAAGCAGCAAACTCCCCTGAGATACTGCAATGCCTGGGATCTAGCAACATTTTAGTTTTTTCAAAAACCTTTTGATTTGTGTTTTTTTGACTCATTTTGTGAGTAATTTAGTTGTTTTGTAGGTTGACTGCAGTCATTTAATGTGTTTTCGTTGTCATATTGTGTGTTTATCGAGTCATTTTGTGTAGTTTTGTTGTCGTTTTGTACATTTTTCAGTTTTTTTTTTGTGCTTTTGTTGTCAAAATGTGTGTTTTTCGAGTCGTCGTTCTTATTTCGTGTGTGTTGTTTTGTGTTTAAGTCATTTATTGTGTTTTTGTTGTTGCTTTGTCTGTTTTTGGAGTAATTTTGTGTGTTTTTTGGTTGTTTTGTGTATTTTCCTCATATAGTTTGTGTTATTTATTTATTTCTTTTTAGACATCTATTGGGTTTGTGTTTTCACTTTGTGTTGTTTTGTGTTATTTTTCATATTCTTATTGTCGTTTTGTATATTTTTGTTTTCATTTTGTTTTGGTTTTTTTTTGTTTTTGGTTTTTTTGGAGTCATTTATTGGTTTTTGTTTTTTGTCAAAATGTGTGTTTTTGGAGAATGTTTTTGTATCTTTGCTGTTTTGTGTATTTCTCTGTCATTTTGTGTGTTTTCGTGTAATTTTTTTTTGCATTAGCCCCTCGGGCCACACAAAAATTGTTTTTTTAATTTCATGCAGGAAACAAGAGGAGCTGATAATGTTTACGTCCCGTACATAGCCAGGCTTTTCCTGCTGTGTATCTGTGCAATCAGGCTTTTTTTTAGGCTCTTTTAGACACAGAATTTGGACTGTCCAGTATGAATGTCTAACCATCCATCTCTAAATAAATACACACACTGACCTGCTCATTTCCCTTCGCTTGCAGATCGAGTGCATGGTGGCCTCAGAGACGATGCAGAGATATAAGAAGCTGCAGTTTGAAAAGGGTGAGTCTGGCGGCTGTCAATGGCAGACACACACGTGCATTAACGCTTTTGTCCGACGGAGATGCTGCACTTTGGTTTGACACACACACAAAAAGATGTCAAACACACGCAGCTGAAGTGCCAGTCAGTCCATCTGCTGTCTGCTCCCATCCATCCATCCATCCATCCATCCATCCATCCATCCATCCACACTTTAGGCCAGAGGCGTCAAACTCATTTTAGTTCAGGGGCCAAATACGGAGCAGTTGGATTTCAAGTGGGCCACAGATTTCATGCTGGAAAATGAGTAACTTTAACATTATTTTTGCACTTCTACGTATACATAAAATGCTAAATATGCAAGAAACCGACAATATCCAAGCAATAAGTGACAGATATCAGTCCCAACAGAATCTAAACTTTAAATTTCCTAGATTCTCAATTTCATTAAGGGAAATATGATGTCATTATTTGAGGAAAAGTGAATTATTTAGTAAGAATTTAAGTTATTTATGTTTAACCTAAAGATAATTTTACCTCAGTTATCGACCGCACTAAAATCAAACTGCAGATTATGAGAGAAGTAGAACACCGATTAGTTACTTTTAGTTTATTTGAACTTTTTATGCATGGTGTCAAACTATGATCTTAAATAAAGATCTATTTAAAAAAAATAGAACTTTAAAGTGATGACTCAAAATACACAAAACTAAATATTTATACAAAAAATACACAAAATGACAACAGAAATGCACCAAACTACACCAAAAAAGATATAAAAATACACAAAATGACTACAGAATCACACTACATTGGCAACAAAAAAACAATAATAATACAAAAAATACACAAAAACACAACAGACAGATACAAAAATACACATAGTGACTCTAGAAAACGTACATATTATTAGCTCCCACTACATGAATACATACTTCCAACAGGCACTGTACTAGTACAATTTAATTACTGGATGGATTTCACACTTATTATTATTATTATTATTATTATTATTATCAATAATTTGAGCTTTGCACATATAGCTACAGGTGGAGGCAAGCTACAGCTGAGCTACAACATAATAATAATTGTTATTATTATTGTTGTTAATATGATTACTGGTATTATTATTATCGTTATTATTTTTATTAATTTGAGCTTTGCATATATCGCTACAGGTGGAGGCAAGCTATATCTGAGCTACAATATAATAGACAATAACTGAGCCACGGCAACGTTGGGCTCAGTTTTATAGTGATAAATTATTCAATAAAAATCTGATTTGTGTTTACGACGAGCATTTCCAAGAAACTTCCAAAGTTCTTCTACTTTTTAATATGAGCCGCTCCCTCCCACGCATGTGCTGCAGAACAGCTTGAGTACTGTATGTATTAAATCTAATGGCAGCTGTGTGGCTCTGCTCCTGTGAATGTAGACCTACTAATGAGTGATGGTACTGAGGCAGCATTAACTGTAAGCTGTGCTATCAGTCACCATGGTGCCCTAAACCCTCCACCCTCACAGACGGACTTACCTCAGACCACATTCAGATCACAGCCCCAGGTGTGAGAGCATGAGCGACAAAGGGCTGAGGTGGGATTCAGTTGATAAAAGGAAATCCTAAAAGTAGGGATGAGTGCAGCGAGCTGTCCCGTCAATGTCCCCGTCCGCTCAGGAAGAATGGACCTTGAAACTGGCCCATGCTCTTCAGGTGTGCACACAGTTCCTGGCAGAGATGTTCTATGTTGGTTTATCACCGATACACAATACAGACCCTTTCCAAAAAATTAGAATATCATGGAAAAGTGGTTTAATTTCCATAATTTCATTCAAAAAGTTAAACTTTCATAGATTATAATTACAATTTCAAGTATTTATTTGTTTATTTTTAAATTATTTGGGCTACCAGCTCATAAAACCCACAAAAACAGGAATTCAAAAAATTAGAGTACTATGAAGAAATCACCATTTACTTTTCAGTTTTTGCAGATAAAAAAGAGGAGAAGAAGGACTGGACTGTGGCTAGTGGTCCAAGGTCCTCTTTTATGATGAAAGTAAAGTGTTCTTTTCATTCGGGAATCAAGGTCCAATGGTTTGGAGGAAGACGGGTGTAATAGTAACTAACCTATAATCAATATATTTGCCTGCCCTTTGTGTGTTCAGAGGTGCTGTTGGACCCGTGCAGGACGTGGTGCCCCTCCTCCACCTGCCAGGCCGTGGTCCAGCTAAAGGAAGCAGCTTCTCCTGCTCTACCACAGCTGGTCCAGTGTACCGTCTGTTCCCTGGAGTTCTGCTCAGCCTGTAAGGCCAACTGGCACCCTGGGCAGGCCTGTCAGGAGAACAACCAGCCCATCACCTCCTTCCTACCAGGAGAAAACACGTGAGTTATGGACACAAACAAACTAATGAGCCTCCATTTACGGTAACATGTTGCTGCTCCTGATTGGTGAGCCTGTCAGGTCAGAGCAGGACCTGCACACAGATCAAGCTGACCCATTTCTCTGTGATATCCTCTTAGCTTTGCTCTACCTGCCTCTATCAGTCCAAGGCCCAGCGCTGAGGCAGGATTTTTAAACGATTAAAATGGTTCTGTTTTCAGTGTTTAACATCAGCTAAAGGCTGAGAGGACTCCATCGTTACTGGACATGTTTAAATGTGTGTTGCCTTCACCAGTTTAGCAATGTGTACCAAATGTTAGTGGAAGCTACAGGCTGAGGCGTTAATTCTAGGCTCTATTCTCCCATGTGCGTGAGTCAAAAAGCAACGCAGCGGCGCTGTTTTTGGGGTGCACGCCATTCTCCCCCTGTACTCAAGTCAGTCCCCTCCATCACAGTTACACACTCTGGGTGGAGCGGCCCTGAAATGTGGCTGTTTTCATTCAAATCTGGCTTTACGCGTATTCTCCCATATTTCATGCTTATTTTCGCCAGTTCAACCACATTTACTATTTGTCATGTCCATTATTTGCCAGTTTAAACTAATTGTGGTTATTAAAATCCCATTTCACCACCTTTTCCACCAGTTTTTATCACTTTCAACCCATTTTATTTCTGATTAAAACAATGATTTACATCTTTAAGATGACTACATACTATGGCCCAAATAATATTAAACTTCCTGGATAACAGTGGATATTATTCAGATGAATAAATAAATGTGGTTATCACAGATTCATAGAACAATAGACCATCATTTTGCTGATTTTATGGAGGGGCTCCAAACATTTCTCCCCGTTAGTCCCCCTTATAGATGGCCCTGTCTCCACATGACTGTTCTTCAATATTCATGTCTGTGTTCAATCACCTTCAGGTACAGTGGGGGTCCCCAGTCTCTGGAACCTTTATTTTGGCAGTCGCGGGCTGAAAAGGTTTAGAACCACTGGACTAATGCAACTGCTAAGAATGAAAGATGCCTGTAGGCAAAAGAGTGGAGGATTCTTTATCGTGCGCTGGATAAATAATAGCAGGATTTATGTGTCTTTTCCTTCCTTAGCTCTTTCTATAAGAACGAAGAGGACGACGCACCGATCAAGCGATGCCCCAAATGTAAAGTTTACATCGAGAGGGACGAGGGCTGTGCACAGATGATGTGCAAGAACTGCAAACACGCTTTCTGCTGGTACTGTCTGGAGTCGCTGGACGTGAGTTGGGTTCTTTTATCAAACGCTTGATATTCAGTGTGTCGGTCTGCTGCTCCGAGGCGTTGTCAGCTAATAATTTAGCTGTCAGTAGAATAGGTCAGCCTTCACCACAGGGAGAGTGGCATACATGCAACATTTGGGTTTAGATTCTGGGAAAAACATGACAGCCAAGCTGAAGAAGGATGAGGCGACTTCTGAGATGGAGTTTAAATGTTTAAATGTTTATTTGTTCATTGGTTCCTCATTAGTTTTCACCGTGGTGGTCGTTGCTAATCTTCCTGGGTTCTGTAAAAAAGATTCAAGTACATAAAAGGACAGAAAAAATTAAGATCGTTAAAAATACACAGAAACATTACATCAAAACGGCACATTTTCATTACGCCAACAAATACATTAAAAAAAATACATGATATTAATATTAAGATTGGTGAAAATATTATTTTAAAGATTTTTTTTAGTGTTAGCATTACCCTAGCATTAGCACTAACCTAGCATTAGTTTATCATTAGCGCTAACCTAGCATTAGCCATAACAACATTAGAATATCAACATGTGCTCATTTGATCCATAAAATATTTCAGAGATTTTCAGAGGAAACACTAATGAAAGACAAGATGAGATGCTTTTGTTTTGAAAAGAGGATGTTTGATTTTTAGCTTGACGCCTGTCCCAGGACGATTTTACATTTCATTCGCAATGCATCATGGGACTGTTGAGTTTGACTAGTGTGCCTTTTTCTACTGTTTATGACTGAAAGGGATATTTTTAACTACTTTAGTATTGATTTAATGTTTTGTTGCACTTTTTTAATCATGTAAAGCCTTCTGTATGAAATGTGATCTATAAATGAGTTTGCCTCGCCTGCAGTGGGGATAAAAACAAACTTTTGAGCAGCAATTTCAACCTTTTACATCTTTTTTTTTCCCGAGCAAATGATCTTGTGTGTATTGATCCACGACGATACACTGAGTCTTTATCCTATAACAAACGATGGTTTCCAGTAGGTTTAATGGTGTGAGCTGAGCGGATCCGACCACAGAGGTCATTTTAAACAAGCTGTCTTCCTGTCTGCTAATGACTGGCCTTCTTCTTCTTCTGCGTGTGCGTGTGTGTGTGTTTGTGTGTCCACACGTGTCCGTTAGGATGACTTCCTCCTGATTCACTACGACAAAGGGCCATGTCGAAACAAACTGGGCCACTCCAGAGCGTCTGTCATCTGGCACAGAACACAGGTGAGAACAGGCAACCTCCCCCATTGCTGCGGAATTCCACACGCCGGTTCACATGGAATAAAGGGATGGCAACAAGTGTAGTTTGATCTGTGCACTATTTACTGAAGGGAAAATACAAAACAAAAGCAGTTACATAACCAATAATGTGTCGTGTAAACTGAATAAAATAAGTGTATTTGAAACGTGGCTCGTACAGGATGTGCTAGCAGCAGAGTTGGAGACAATTACGTCTTCAATTATCCATGTTCAATTACAATTACGATGTACAGCATTTTTTCCAATTATAGTTAAAATTACAATGATTTTTTTTCCCCTGAAAGTCAATTATAATTACTAATTTATATCTCAATTACTAAAGTAGAATTTCAATTAATCACATTTACTGAGTCTTTAATAAATAACCCCATAAAACGTAACCTTCTTCTTGTGTTAGCTTTCTGTTATCATCCGTTATGATAACGGGTCAGTTTTGACCCGAGTCTTAAATCAGCTGTAAAATACACCAAAAAAATATTATCCATCATCTAATTTGTTTTTCATTCTTTGTTTACCTTGTTAGGCTTCCTAATCAATGAAATTATTGGTATTAATACTTTTTTCTATTTTTTTAAATAATGAAATGATCCTCAAGAGAAGTGACAGGTAGTGGGAAAAGTTTATATTAAACATATTTTAATAATTGTTATGTACGTATGTGTAAGCCATAGAACTGTAACAGGATTCCACAAGTTTGCGTTTAAATTGTAAATGATTTATAGAATTTCCAAGCCAATTACAATTAAAAAGGTCAGTTACCTGAGCTCAATTACAATGAAATTACGATTCCAACAGCAACAGATTTTTCCAATTACGTCATAATTGTATTTAATTATCAATTCTAATTGATCCCAACCCTGGCTAGCAGCTAGCACATTAAGACAAAAACACAGCGCTGAGTACACTTCACTGTGCACTTTTCTGCTCATTATCCAGCTCCTATGTTCATTCAGTGCCTCTCCGTCTTTGTCCAGCATCCTCACTTAGTCGTCATTAACATACACGTTGGCATCTGTTGCCTAGCGAGGCAGGGCTGACTCATTTGATGACAGTTCATCTTGTGCAAGCAGTGATGCACGTGGCTCTCCTCCTCCTCCTCCTCCTTATTCCCCTTCTTTCTGCTCATTCACATCCAAAAAGCTTCCATTACACTGTTTACGTAAACTCTAGATGTTCATCTACCTTAAACTGTGCACTGCATTTGGTCAAATACTCAAAATAAAAAGCATCACCAAGAATCAAAGTACACATTTTGGGGCTAAATATAAATAAATGAAGCAAAAGTATATCTAAAAAAGATCTGTTTGCTTTTAACAGCACATTTTCCCTTGGCGACCATTTCCCTCTGCAATAAAATGTCATGGTGTCTAGCGCCATCATGTGGTTGACTAAGTAATTTGCCTTGATGGTCTCTGTAGCCAAAATTTTGAATTAAATGGCAAATATGTTTTCAATACAGTCCATGAAAAAAAACCAAAAATAAATAAATATTTTAAAATGTAATATATATCACTTTTACTGAAGTACAGATGGGTTTATATTCAGTTACATAAGCTTTTTAGAGACAAAGTACAGTGAAACATTTGTGCTCCTCCCGTATTTAAAAAGAACTGTTATAATGTAACACAGACAGACTGATATCAAAGAAGTAAATGTTTAATTGGTTACTTGGTTACTTTTTGCATTTATTTCTAAAAGAGTTACCAGTACTTAAGTATGTTTTAAAAGCAGCAATTTGTTACGTTTCTACACCCAAACGTTACTGAGTAAATTCTATATTTTTTTGTTTTAAGATGATCAATGGACATTGTGAGACAACAAAAAAATTAAATGACCAGAAAACAATCAAATGCATCACATCATAGCCGACCAATCAGATTAAATGTATTGCACGGCACCAAAACAACATTTAATGCAGGGTATTTTCTTAGTTTTAGAGTTTATAAATGTAGCTTTACTTAGAGCCTGATCATTTAATTTATGTGGAATTAAATGAATTGGTGTTATTTTATTTATTGTACATTTTGACAAACCTTTTATTTTATACAGATGCCTTTGTGGAAAATAAATTAAGTTCTAATTGTGCAAGATTTGATCTCTTCCTTTCTGAGTTTATACATGAGATGTTTACTGAGTGCAAGGGAACCGTGGCAAGATTTATGACCAAAAATAAACATGGGGTGCAAGTTGGCATCCCTCCAGCAGATGGTGACCTAGCCGGCCGCCTGGGTTGCCTGGTGGGAAGGCCGGCCCTGCCTCTTGCTTTGTTAATGTATCCTAGTGTACATTATATCAATAAAAACTATTTTAAAAAGGCATTTAGCGACCTGGTCAACACATGTTACTGCCACAATCTGTCTCTTTATGCTCTGTTTAGATGACTGTGTTGTTTCATCATTTCTTTAATTCTCTTCCTAAATGTCCTCCTACAGGTGGTCGGGATTTTCGCCGGTTTCGGCCTGCTCCTATTGGTTGCCTCTCCGTTCCTGCTACTGGCCACGCCCATCGTCCTGTGCTGTAAGTGCAAGTGTAGCAAAGGCGACGACGACCCTTTGCCCACATAAGATCCCACCAGGAGCCGCGTGAAAGATGGGGAACCCCCTTTTTACGCATCCCGTCAACCTTTTTTCATCGCTTCCGACTCGCTGAGAGCGCTTCATTTTTTGGGCCGAGCCGCACTGGCCCGCAGGTTGAGGAGCGACCCTGATCACTGATGGGTTCAGATCAGGAACGGGACTCCTGTGTCTGTGCGAGGAAGACATTGGTTTATTGAGGATGAGGATGAGACCGAGCAGGTGTTTTTTTTTATTTTGCGAAGCATAAATATTCAACAGGAGCAACTTTTTCTTTAGTTTTCAGCAACAAAACGTTTTTTTCCTCCACTTGATGTAGCTCTACAGACGGTCCGTAGCATAAAGGAGTCCCACCCACCACGCATGTTTGGTGTCGCTCCTGTTTGCACAAAGAACACGAGCCGTTCCTCATGTTCTCGACTGATCTCAACGATCTACTCGATGTACAGCACGTCCTCCTGATGATGTCAATGTTTTCTAATGCGCTTTTAATAGACATGTGCTCAGTTTTGTGTCCGTGTTGTGTTTTATGGAGTGTTTTTAGGCAAGCATTTTAAAGGGGATTGCTGCACAAGTAAAAGGACACAAATGAGATCCATTGTTAAATGGGATTGATTTTTTTTTATTATGTAATTTTCTTTTTCCTGCTGTTTGAAACTGAAAATTGTGATTTTCACAGATGTGTTTCCTGCATTGTGTGGTGTTCCCCTTGGAGTTCAAGCCTAATGCAGGATATTGTATCTAGGGTTGGAAAGGAGCAGGAAATTTCCACAGGAACTTGAGGTCGGGATTTTTTGGATTATTGAAAAAATTTAACTTTTTATGAGACATATTTATTAGAATTAACTGAAAATTGGGAGTAATTTTTATTTATTTTTTTTAACCTTTTTTTAACATTTAACACCTTTTTTCAGCATGTGCATACATTGTAAAAAAAAAAAAAATAGTAAAAAATAAATTGGGTGTAATTTATTTTATTTTTTTTTAGCATGTACAGACAAGATAGAAAACAAATAGAAAAAAAAATGGGAGTAATTTTTTTTACATCAAAAAATTCAGCATGTGCAGACACGGTAGAATTTATTTAATTGTTGAACTTTTTTCAGAATGTGCAGACAAAGTTTAAAAAAAAAAAAAAAAAAAATGGCGGTAATTTGTTTTATTTTTTAGCCTGTGTAGACAAGGTAGGAAAAAAAGAAAAAAAATCGGGATACATTTTTATCTTATTTTATTGTATTTTATTATATTTTTAACTTTTTTTCAGCATGTGCAGACAAGGTACAAAAAATAGTAGAAAAAAAAATGGAAATAATTTTTATTTTATTTTATATTTTTTTATTTCCTGCATGTGCAGGCTAGTAGGAAACAGTCATTTTAAAACAACAATATCATATCCAACCATAAATATTAGCATCCATTCAAAATAATACAATTAAAAAAACATTTCAACCCTGGTTTCCAAACTCTGTGATTTTTCGAAGTTGGAAACTTTTCCTGGGACTCGACGGGAAATTTTAAAATTTCAAGATTTGACCTTAACAAGAATGTTAAATATAGTTCTGAAAATATATTTTTAGCATCATCTATTCTAAAATATCAGCATCAGTTATTTAAAAGTTACTCCCAATTTCCGGTTAATTCCAATAAATAAATAATCCCCATGAAAAGTTCCTGTGCAAATGTATCGGGAAGGCTCCGCCCTTTTGGAACCCTAGTCGTATCCACGTGTTGTGGACACAGTTTTCCCAAAAAAAATAGATGTCACTCCTATAATTCCCAGTCCCTCTGAGGTGATTCAACCAAAAACGAATTAATAGCCTTAAATTGAGAAGAGCCAAAAACAAGCATTCCCCGCTCCTGCACAAAAGCAACAAAGTCCAATCCTGACGGTAATCCCAGGGAAAATCTGGATGATGCCGGCCCTTTAAATCAACAGGATTAAATGATGTCATTCATTTGCCTCGATTTACAGCCATAGTTTGAAGAAATAATTCCAAATATATTGTGACCTATGGTTTCTATATACAGTATATACCCAGAGGCCTCCATCTCCGGCCCTGAGAAGACTTTTCAAAACGTGTACACGTTGGTCGTCCAAGTGCCAGTCATTTATTTGTAGAGAAAAAGCAGCTTTTTATGTCAGAATCCATCCATGTAACCCAAGTCTACGGTGTGTGCGTTCCATCACTGTATCTATGCAAGTTTGTGTCATAAAAGCTAACGAAGGAGTCGTAAAACAAGTGAAAGCTGCAGAATGTCACCACGCACGTGCACGCCCACGCTTTTACTTTAACAAGCGAAGCATCCGACGCTCTCAATAGGTTTCTTAGCATTGAAAGCATCTATCACGTGTTTCTAATAGGGTTTATTTTCTGCTCAAACACTGCAGAGTTCATGTAGCAAACGTGGCTACAAAACAGTAGCATCGCTGTCAGTAAAGCTGCTGGAGACGATCACTAACGTTTGTTTTAACACACATACAGTAAATAAATCTATCCAAGTGAGTAATAACCAATACCGATATCAATCCAATACGATATTAGCACAAATCATATGTTCTTTTATTACTTATTTTATTGTGTAGAACGTTAGAAAAGATCAAGTGATGTTACTCATAGACCAATAGTCATATGTCATATATATTTATTATTAAACAATGGGTTAAATATGATTCAACCAAAAACAGAAGAATTATTCCACAATTTAATGAATGAAATAAAAATCGATAAATTAGAAAAATAACCTAAAAAAAAATAAAATGAAAACAGAAAATATATATATTTTAATGTGCAAAAATACCAACAATCCATCCTTGAGTATTGGCCGATACCGATATCAATCTGACACAATGGGTTACATCCATTTTAATCTTAAACAAAATCATATTGTACACTTGAATAAAATGAATTCAAAAATTAATTTGAAGATTCTGAAAAATGATAATATATAATAATATATATAAGTGCAAAACTAACCACTAGGTTAACTTAAACATAAGGATATTAAAGAATTGAGTAAAATAAAAAACAATCTAAAAAAAAAAAAAATAATTCAAAGACCCTGAAAAATTACCTAAAAACTCTAATAAGAACAATAAAAAAAAACGTATATTTAAAGTGCAAAAATAACCACTAGGTTAACTTCAACATAAAAATGTTAAACAATTGAGTAAAACAAATCTGAAAATAATAAAAATTAGAAGACCCTGAAAAATTACCTAGAATTTTGTTATTTTTTTAAAGTGCAAAATAAAAACTCAATTTCAATTAAGTTTGTTTTTATTTTTTACTCTTAGTATTTAGTACTTATAGCTGCTTGTATCAGATACTTTAGATGCAGGCCGGTGTAATTCAGTCCTTTTCCCCCCCTTTTTTTGGCTGATAATATATATTATAATAGATAATAAAATATTAATATTGGATCTGGACACCCTTGATAAAATCATAATTTAAGCCTTGTAAATTAATAATTTGAAGGTATTTTTATCTGAAAACCAGACATTTTAAAATTGTCGCTCGCAAGTTTGTTATCGACTCCATCGCAAACGAATGGAGTCAGGTTGTTGTCAAATGGTCATGTGATTTGAACTAAGTTCATTGCATTGTGGGATTTGGCGTTCTATGGAAGAAAATATTATATAATTTATACTTACTGTGATGTTTGGCCACAATTTTGCTCGTATTTGGGTTTTTCCATGAAAAAGAAACGAAATATCAACATCCGCCATTGTTTTGGTTTGGTTTTCAATTCGTGAAAACATCAATAGTGGATGAAAAATGTGATTATCGTCTCCAGCAGCTTTAATCCCTATTATTATTATTATTATTATTATTATCATTATTATTTGGTAGCCTTAATGCTGAAGTTGGACTGTAGCTCCTGTTGCTTCCTCTGGTGTCACCATGGCAGTTTAAAGCCAAACTTCAATTATTTCCTTTAAGCGTTTATAATTCTATTGTTTTTATGACAATCGTGCCAAGTTTAGATTTTTCCTCCATCAGATCAATAAAGAACCTGAGCTGTTTGTGCTTTTTTCACCATGTGTTTGTAACGTTATTATAGCAGTTTTTAATCTACAGGGTGGAAAGCGACTTCTAATGCTGCTTTAATGTAAACATATACACATTGTTTGTGGATTTTTCTTGTTTTTCTGTTTTTTTTTTTTTTTTTTTTAATTGGACCTGTGATAAATCCGCACGTGTGCGTGCGTGCGTGTGTGTTTTAGTGCCTGCTGTGTTTGTTGGAGAACTTTAGGAGCTAAAAAATCAACATCAACTCTATTAAAAAGGTCATTATGACTACTTTTGAAAACTCGTGGCCCAGGGGCCAAAAACGGCCATTCGGAGCATCCGATTCGGGCCGCAGGAGGAAGTAAAAAAAAAATGGAGAAAAGAAAAGTCAAAATTCTTACAAAATCCTTAAATTTTTCTCAAATTGACATATTTTCCCTTAACTAAATAGAAATTAATCATAAAATCTACGTAATTTAAAGTGTAGATCCTGTTGGAACTGATATTTATCACTTATTGCTTGGATATTGTCAGTTTCTTACATATTTAGTATTTTATGTGTACGCAGAAGTCTAAACTATGGAACAATAATGTTTTCCAGCATAAAGTCTGTTGCCCACTCGAGATCAAACTGCTCCATATTTGGCCCCTGAACTTAAATGAGTTTGACACCCACTGTTACTATATTTATGTAATTATAATCAAAAGATCCCAATTATGCAACATCCATCAGAACCAACCAGCAAACACTACAGACTTTGGAATGGCTGCAGATTTCAATATTTAACACAAATAATTGAAGATTTGAAACAGTTTTTTTTTCTTTTTCTAACTTGTTGTGACCAGAGATGAAGCTGCATGATTTTTCTCTGAATTCTACATGTTTAAATATGAAACTCTTGTAGCCTCTAAAGGTCATTGGAAGGGTAGCACAGACAAACTGGCTGTCTCTCCTCTTTTATTTTGATTTTTATTTGACCATAAAACGTGTTTGGACGTTGCGTTATCCAGTGGGAATGCTTCATATTGCCTCATAGTTTCTGATAAAGAGGCTATTTCTGCATTTATTGGTAAGAATAATTCTATATGAAATCATCTGAGGATGGTAATCATGTCTTTTTGGGTGTTCTAAAGAGTTAAAAGGTTTAATCTGGGTAAAACGTTACAGATATTAATGTTGTAAAGTGACATTTTGAATCAGTTCTGTACAACTTTTCACTCCACATCTCCATAGATCTTCAGCTCCACTAACACTGTGACACCAGGTATTAAAGGTTGATGTTTTTTTTCTTCCAGTTTGTTGTGAATCATTTTATTTTATTTTGAAGTGTGACATTTACATTAAACTTCCTGTTTGTGTCACCGTTAAAGCTGCAGTATGGGAAATGGTGCCATCTAGTGGTCAGAATATATGCTGCATCTAATTATTATTATTATTAGCATCTGATTTTTGATTAATAATAGTTTAATGAACGATAATACCTTCATGATAATTCCTTTGGAAAGTAAACATTGTGCCTTGATTTAAAGTAGAGCTGGGTATCGAATTCGTTTTCTTAAACTGATTTGATTCTTTATTGATGTCTTTATTTCAAACATGTAAAATATTAACGAAACAATAATAATTAGTGACCTACAACAGCAGAAATAGATTATTGATTTGATTTAATGACGCTTAAATCTCTCAATTTACATGTGCGAAAAGGGGTACACTGTAAAAAGTGTTACTTAGATTTCACTAAAAAAAAAATTGAGGCAACAATTTTCAATATTTTTCTAGGTTTTGTGAACTGTTTTTTTTTTTTTTTTTTTTTTTTAAGTTGGTAGAAATTGTTGTGACAAAGTTGACCTGAAGCAACAAAAGTAGAATTTACCAAAAACAAAAAAAATAAGTAATATTTAAAATAAAACAAACAATTAAAAAAAACTATTCTAGTACTTTATTTTAATGAGTTTTCAAGTTCTGCTTACATAAAAAATAAAAATGCTGCTTTTCAGCTTTTATTATTTGAGTCATCTTGGGTTTTGGTTTTGCACTGTAAAAATTATCACTTAGATTTAACTTTTTTTAAAAAAAAAAAAAAGCTGAGGCAACATTTTCTAATCATTTTTCTAGGTTTTGTGAACTGGTTTTTTTAAGTTGTTAAAATGAATATGACGAAGTTGACCTGATGCAACAAAATTAAGTAGAATTTACAAAAAAAAAAATGGTCCAGAAAATCAAGTTTGTCAAATATGAAAGAAGACCTTTGTAAAATAAGTCATATTTAAAAAGAGACCTCAAAAAATATATATTATAATTACTCGATTTGAATTTTAACAGTTTTCAAGTTCTGCTCACATAAAAAAAAATTTTTAATGCTGGATTTTAAACAAATTTTAGCATTTATTATTTGTCATCTTGGGTTTTCTTAGTGTACTGTAAAAATTGTTACTTAGATTTAACTTTATAAAAAAAAAAAAAAAAAACAGGCAACATTTTCTAATCATTTTTTTCTAGGTTTTTTAACTGGTTTTTAAAGTAATCTTTAAAATGAGACCCAAAAAAATTATTATAATTACTCGATTTATTATTAGCCACATTTTAAAAAAAAAACTGTTTTCAAGTACTGCTTACATAAACATTTTAAAATGCTACATTTTAAACACATTTTAGCATTTATTATTCACGTCATCTTGGGTTTTTGCACTGTAAAAAGAGTTTTTTAGATTTAAAAAATAATAAAACAGAAACATTTTCTAACTGAACTAGTTTTTTTAAGTTGGTGAAAATGAGTATGATTAAGTTGACCTGAAAAATAAAAAATAAAAGGTCCAAAAATGACCTTTGTTTCATTCTAAATATTATTTATTTAACAAACAAGAAAAAGATTGTAGTTACTCTTAATTACAGTTTTCAAGTTAATTCTGCTTACATAAAAAATTCAAATGCTGGATTTAAAACATATTTTAGCATTTATTATTAAAATCATCTTAGGTTTTGGTAAATTCTAAGATGATCAGCAGTAAACGGTGAAATGAATCATACACGCTTCTCTTTAAATTAATATTCATTGTTACATTTAATGAGTCATAGACAACAAAGCCTGGCTGTTAATCATATGATTCCTCTATAAAGAACAAAAGTGTGATAATTAATTATTATTTTTAGGTGTTTCTAAAATGTAATGTAAGATGCACTTGAGTCCCATATGGACGTATTGAACGTGTTTGAGTGCTTATCTTCTCCTCCTCTCATCTGGGCCTTTGTCTCACATTGGATCATCTTTCCTTCATATTCACATCAGCTCTTTGTGTTCCTCCGACATGTGTCAGCCTTTTGTTGAGCTCTGCCAAAGAACAGGTTGTTCTCTCGCTCTCTGCTGCCTTTGTGTCTTTTTTTTGGTTTTTATTATTCCTGCCAGATGCTGGATTAGGAGCATTAACAAGACAACCCTGAAAATGAAAGTGCAAACGCTCTGTGATACATCATCCCTCACCAGCTGTTCTCTGTTTTTGGAAGTCTCTCCACCAATCACTGAGCAGGACCACAGGAAGTGGCCCTCTGTGGGCGCCATGGTGACGGGGTTTGTGGAGCTGATGTGTTATCTGGAGCAAATGAAGGATGATGGGAGACGGAAGAGAGTATCTCAGCAGCAGATTCAGGAAGTCAAGCTCCAGCGTTGGTCAAAGTTCGGATGTGACTAGATAAGATACGACCTTTGCACCTGGTGTGTGTGTGTGTGTGTGTGTGTGTGTGTGTGTGTGTGTGCTGGTGTGTGTTGGTGTGTGTGTGTGTGTGTGTGTGTGTGTGTGTGTGTGTGTGTGTGTGTGTGTGTGTGTGTGTGTGTTGGTGTGTGTGTGCGTGTGTGCGTGCGTGCGTGCGTGTGTGTGTGAGTGTTGGTGAGTGTTGGTGTGTGTGTGTGAGTGTTGGTGTGTGTGTGTGAGTGTTGGTGAGTGTTGGTGAGTGTTAGTGTGTGTGTGTGAGTGTGTTAGTGTTAGTGTGTGTGTGTGTGTGTGTGTGTGTGTGTGTGTGTGTTAGTCTTAGTGTGTGTGTGTGCGTGTGCTGGTGTGCGTGTGCGTGTGTGTGTGTGTGTGTGTGTGTGTTGGTGTGTGGGTGTGTGCTGGTGTGTGTGTGTGCTGGTGTGTGTGTGTGTGGGTGTGTGTTGGTGTGTGCTGGTGTGTGTGTGTGTGTGTGGGTGTGTGTTTGCGTGTGCGTGTGTGTGTGTGTGTGTGTTGGTGTGTGGGTGTGTGCTGGTGTGTGTGTGTGCTGGTGTGTGTGTGTGTGGGTGTGTGTTGGTGTGTGCTGGTGTGTGTTTGCGTGTGTGTGTGTGTGTGTGTGTGTGCGCTGGTTAAAAGGCCAACGTTGAAATACAGTTGTTGAATTTCGGTTATTATTGGACCATCCAACATGGTCGGATTTTATCCCTTATTTAGTCATTGAAATTGGGGTTTTTTTGGACCATCAAAATTGGTCCAAATTTAGCCCAAATATAGTTGTTATAATTCGGATATTATTGGACCGTCCAATGTGTCCAAATGTAAACTCAATACAGTCGTTGAAATTGTGTTAGTATTAGACCGTCCAACGTAGTCCAATTTTAGCCCTTATTTAGTTGTTGAAATTTTGTTATTATTGAACCGCCCAACAAGATTCCAGCTACTCAAATGTTGGAAGTCGCTCAAAGTTGATCAAGCAAATTTGAGTGACGCTGTGTTGCAAAATCCAATTGGCAACGAGTTTCTGATCCCCACATCAAGGTCGTCACGTCACTGGGGTAGATGAAGCGAGCAAAAACCACGACTATGTTTAAGCGACTCCTCACGGGCAACATCAGCGACTGTAGTCGCTGATGTTGCGTTCGGTGTGAACGCACCCAAAGAGTTCATACATTATTTTTTGATCAACCTGATATAAGATAGTAAAATGAGTTTTTAGATTTGATGTGATCAATGTCAAGACCACAAACACAATCAGGCTACTTCCTATTGGATCCCCCATAAAAATGACTTCGTTAACCAAAATCTACAACAAAAATACCCAAAATGTACTCAAATACCCAAAATGTACTCAAATACCCAAAATGACAACCAAAAACATAAAAAAATATATATATCTCCAAAAACTCAACACATATACGTAACATTTATTAGTATAGCATTTTTGACAGAGAAAGCTCATAAATTTACAGGATTAAAATAGTGCACGATTGCATACAAACATATAGTTGTTGTTTTTTTTTAAATAAAAACACATGAGCAGCACCTTCAGTGACAGGATTGAAGGAACGCCTGCCTGAATAAGTAGATTTTAAAGTGAATATTAAAAACACTAAATCTACTCCAAGAACACAAAAAGACAACAACAATAAACAGAAATGACTCACAAAACTACAACTGAAATACACAAAAAATGACAACAACAAATAAACAAAACCACCATCAAAAACTCAAAACAATAACAAAAATACATAAAAATGACCCCCAAACACCCAAAATGAATGAACAAAATATAAAAGATCTCTCTAGAATTGTTCTTTCTAATATTAATGCTCAGATTGGTCATTATCTATAGTGACATGATGGTTAATAATGTGATCCTGGGATCAGACAAACATGTTTGTGGCTCCGCTGATGTAGAATTTAAAAGAATCCTTTTCAGAATAAACCAAATAAAGTCCTGCTTTTTAGAAATCAGAGTAAAAAGTTATTGAGTTATTGAGAATAGTTTTGCCAGAAGAGGGAAGTAGAGTACTGTAGAGTAATGTCAGGAGCAGCCTGAGCATGGACTGTTGATCATCAATGACACACACACACACACACACTGTAAATCCATGTGTGTGTTTTTAAAAGCTGCCACACATTTTCACATTAGCTCTGGTCAAATGAATCATTCATTACCTACGGTTCAGCCTCATTTGTCTCACCAGGTCCTAATTACAGAGCACCATCACATACAGTACGTCCATAAAGTCCATGATGTGTTCCTGCTGAGTTCTGGTACCTGTTCTGAGTCCTGACATGTCACTCTGAGAATGGAACCAACACGTGCTGACGTTTGGAGCCGTAACGACCTGTCAGCTCTTTAATGGGCTCAATATTAGCCATGTGCATTCATTCGTACTCGCACAAAGCCAACAGGGCTCTAATTGTGGCCAGAGGCTATTGTACACATCAGAAAATGAGTGACAAGAGATGACATGGTCCCCGCCTCTGCTGTGTTTAATCCCAGCATGCACTTGTTCTGCTTTTTTGTCCCTAAAGCCCATGACATCTATTTGCACTCTTTAGCTTCCTGTGGTTCATCAAGTCAAGCTCTGGCCTGTCAAACGACAAAAAAACAAGTATTCTGATTTAATTGTATTCTGAATTTTATGCTTCATTGTGCAGCTTTTTCTGTAGTTATATGAGGGGTGTCAAACTAATTTTAGTTCAGGGGCCAAAAAATTATAATTTGGACATTATTGTGCCCTAGTTAGCACTTCTACGTATACCGGTACATAAAATACTAAATATGTCAGAAACTGACCATATTATCCAAGCAATAAGTGACAGATATCAGTCTCAACAGGATCTACTCTTTACATTTCTTAGATTTTGCGACCAATTTTAATTTAATCAAGGTAAATATGTCATAATTTCAGGAAAATTGAAGGATTTTGTAAGAATTTTGAGTTTTTTTTAAACAGTTTATCATAAAGCAATGACTGCAATCATGCGATATAAGCACCGGGGAAAATGTTTGTTCAAGTATTCTCATTTAATTGTATTCTGATTTTTTGTGTTTATGCTTCATTGTGCAGCTTTTTCTGTAGTTATATGAGGGATGTCAAACTCATTTTAGTTCAGGGGCCAAATACAGAGCAGTATCAAGTGGGCCACAGATTTTATCAGTGGAAAACGAGTAATTTCAACAATATTGTGTCCTAGTTTGCACTTCTACGTATACATGAAATACTAAATATGTAAGAAACCGACCATATTATCCAAGCAATAAGTGATAGATATCAGTCCCAACAGGATCTACACTTTATATTTACTATATTTTGTGACTAAGAGAAATATTAAGTCATAATTTGATGAATACTGAAGGATTTTGTAAGAATTTTGAGTTTTTCCAACAGTTTAACATTAAAAATGACTGCAATCATTTGATATAAGCACCGGGGAAAACAATGAATATTGATGAATTTCATGTTTTCATGTTTACTTTCTCCTGCGGGCCGAATCGGATGCTCAAAAGAGACGAATTTGGCCCCTGGACCATGAGTTTAATAGTACATTTCGAGGTGAATTCCTGAGACTTCTGCTGTTGTGGGCTACGTCAGTGTCAGAGTTAGCTTAACTCCAACGGCAGGTGGGCCTAGAGTCCCTGAAGGCCTCTCAGAGACCAGATGAGGAGGTTCAGGTGAACTACCTCAGGCAAAACCCAAGATAAAACGTACCCAAAATAGTGTTAGAGGCGGAGACGGGTTAGCATGAAAGGCTAAAGTACCGTAAAATGAATCTGTGAGACAGAAAGAGAAGCAACACAACAGATGTTCATCGATTTACATTTGACAGAAAAGATACAACGCAAAAAAGTTTTAGAAACATTGGTTAACTTTTAGTTTAAAGCTGCTGGTTACGATAAATAACACTTTTTTTAAAAACTAATAAAGACACAGGCTGTGTTCGAAATGGCGCACTCCATACCATGCACGACTAACTCAATAAGTATATAGTCTATTATATACTATAAGTATGATTAGAATGATGAAGTTTCCCACTGAAGTATACTTCCAAGTTTCCCAAGATGCATTGGGACCTACAACGACAAAAACCTGAAGCACACTGAGGCTAAACATCTCTGTTGATTCTCCACCTTTGAAAGTTCTGAAAGGATTTTAAGCAAAAAAGTGACCAAGTAGAACTGTATTTATAGAGCCCTTTAAGGCAGCCACAGCTGGAACAAAGTGCTGTACACAATAAATACAAACAACAGCAAAATAATCAAATAAAACAAGAATAAAAACTGATGTAATTATAAAACACAACAATGAAAAAAGACAAGCCACAGGACACTAAAACAAAAGCAGAGTTTCATACTGGGTTAAAGGTCTCATATCATGCTATTGTTCACACATCTCCATTTGTTCTAAGAACCACAAAAACATAGTGTTTGAGGTTTATTTTCCCAAACTCGCCTGTTTTCCAGAGTTTTAGCCTCTGAAAAGTCACTTTCTGAGCGGCTCTACACAAACAGTCTGATTTGTGGCCTACTTATGCATATTGATGAGTGGGCGTGTCTAAAGACAGGACACTGACTTCCTCCTCCCTGCACGGTGACGTAGGGCCAGAGGACGGCCCACCCTCCTCCCACCCACTCCGTAGCTGAGCTCATGCTGCTTTATAAACACGAGACAGAGCGTGGGGGCTCACCATAGTGGGCGTGTCTGTTTACATGTTAATCACGGCAGGGAGCTTCCTGGCATCAAAGTGGGAACGCGTCATCAAATTGGAGCGAGGAGTTGGGGCTCGCCCTGCAGTAAGAAAAGAGCAAATCACCCTCTAACTAACGATTGAGGAAATCACTTTGGGTATGTGTATGAAGCCCTAATAGCACTTTATGATGTTAGATCTAGTGTAAAAGTAGATTTAGTGTAACATGGGCCCTTTAAAAGCGAAGGAATAAAAATGGATTTTAAGAGCAGTTTTAAAACTGGACAGTGATGATCGGGCATTTCTCACGTGTAATGGCAGCTCATTCCATAGCTTAGGCTTAGGAGCCGCAACAGAGAAAGCTCCGTCCCCTCTGAGCGAGCAGGAACGTTGGGGTGGAGGAGCTCAGAGGTTTTTAAAGACTTAAAAACAAATAAAATAATTAGTTTCAGCCAGTGCAGAGGCCAGGATGGTGGTTATGTGCTCACTCTTACGTACTCCAGTTAAGAGGCGAGCGGCTGCGTTTTGCACCAACTGGAGACGTGTGAGGGATGACTGGCTGACTCCAAAATAAAGTGCGTTACAGTAATCCAGCCGAGATGTATTAAAGGCATGGATTACTGTTTCTAAGTGCTGTTGTGAAAGGAAAGGTTCACCTTTGCCAGCTGCCTAATACGAAAAAAGCCAGATTTCACCACAGCACTAAATTAAAATCACTGTCCATCTTAAAACAGTTTAAAACTGTTGGCTTTTTCATAATTTGCCAAAGGGCCCAAATCAAAAGGAAGGGAATCACAAGAACCGCTGGGGCCAAACACCATCACTTCTGCTTTTTCTTTTTCATTGAAGTTTAAAAAGTTTAAGGTCATCCAGGCTTTGATGTCCTCAAAGACATGTGAGAGAGAGAAAGCATTACCCTTTTTCAGCAGCACATACTGTATATTTGGCTGTCATCAGCGTAGCAATGGAAAGAGATGCCATGCTTTCTCAGGATGGAGTGCATAGAAAAAAGCAGGGGCCCTAAAATCGACCCCTGTGGAACCCCATACGACAGTGAAGCAGAACTGGACACTGAATTTCCAAGGTTAACACTCATGCTTCTGTCAGCACAATAAGACCCAAACCACTCCAGTGCTGAACCAGAGACACCCACAAAGTGCATCAGTAAATTCAGATTAATATCATATATATATTTTTTTTTTGTGTAAAAATGTACGCCTTAAATTCTTCCCTTCATTAGCTGAGGCTACAGTCGGTGATATATGTATTTATTGGGAGTGTTGGCTTATTTCCAGTCCACTGATCTTTATGTAATAACAGTAATGTTTCCTTTAGCTGTTTGTTGCTGATGTGACGTGGATTAGTGACTGTGATTGTCATCTTTCAGGAATGACGTTACTGTACTGAGCTTCCAGCCATGCACCTGTTCCCTCTGTTCCCTCACTCATTTACACACACACACACACACACACACTTTTCTCATTAAAGTCTCTCCAAAATGTGACAGCTTTAGACACTGAGGGTTTCCACATAGATCCTGCCACAGTGACAGATATCAGACAGTTTGATGATAAGTAATGCCTTATTGCAGGAACGCAGGTTTCCCTCTAGGCTGACGACAAAATGCCCTGAGTGACGGACGGGTTTGATGAAAAGTTACAGAGCTGAAATACGTCGACATGCCGGGTCACAAAAACATAAATAAAAGAGCGGAAATGTGGACTTGAATGTGGAAATTGTGAATCCCATCAACGTAATTAATGAGGATGTATAGCATCATTGTTATTGTTTTATTGTACTTCATTATTATTATAGAATAGATAACTCACCAGTGAACAGAAACACTAAGAATAAGCCTGTTGCCTTCCTGCATTTTCTGAAGTTTGACATTAATTGATTAATATGCAAAATTATATAGAAATGTTCCCATTCAAACCTATTTAAACAGCACCTCTGCTGTTAGTCATTGTAATACAATTTACTGCATTAATTACAGTGCTCTGAGGGGTTATAGAAGGATTTATACTGACTCCAAGAGATTATACTGACTCTGAGGGGTTAGTGGGCGTGCACTGTAGCTGTTCCCACTCAACGTTCTTGGAGCCAAAATACGGCGCTTAGGGGCGCTTCCGTCTTGCAAATTTGACGTCATTTGGAGCCAGAGTCTGCGCAGAATAGTCCGGCGGGAGGAGCCCTGGTAACACGTCCCGCTCATTTAACGTACTGCCCTGATGAGTTACACAGCCCAGCTATGCCAAGAACTTAAGTATTTCTCCCACTGGAAATTCTACCAACGTCCAGATGATCAGATCATAAAGGTTAGTACTAGTACTAGTAGGTCAAAAAAGACGAAGAAACTCAACGGAAAAGTTTAATGGCTTTCTTTTACAACGTAACTGCTTATGCTATTCACAAAGAGAGCTACGCAAGAGCCGCGACTGTCAATCATTGTCACATATGACGTCAAATCCTGTATTTCAACCTCAAATAACTCATTTAAAAACAAACTTCACAGAAAAATGAGCACTTGAACACAATGTAGGCTGATAATAACTCATGATAACATCAGAGTTTAGCTTTGGAAAAAAAAAATGTGTGACGAGTATTTTAACTTTACAGTTTGAACAACATCCCATCCGTTATCATTGAGGAGGCGGGGTTTATGACCTATACTGCAGCCAGTCAGCAGGGGGAGCTCTAAAAATAAAAGCTTCACTTCCCCGTGAGCGTGCGTTGTTCATTCTTATATACAGTCTATGGGTTATACTGACTCTGAGACATTATACTGACTCCAATGGGTTACATTGACTTTTAGAGGCTATACTGACTCCGAGGAGTTATACTGACTCTGAGGGGTTCATCTTATGCATTTTCTAGTTCTAGTTTATTCTGTGTTCTCAACCTGTGCAGACTGCTATCCTCTCTGCTGCTCGTCTTCCACCCAGTGCCTCCATCCACTCCTTCAACCTCTGCGTACAAACCAGCTCTTTAACGCACTTCTTTAATATTGCTTGAGTGTGCAGTCTTTTTAACGCGCTCTGGCATCCACTCCTCTCGCGTGCCCTCTGTCAACAGTAAACTTTCTGAAAAGCGAGCTTAACAGGCCGTGAAAGGGCGGCACAGATGGCTACATCGTAGGTGGTAATTATCAACCACTTCCTCCCAACAAAGAAGGCAAAAAAAGAGGAAAGAAACAAGTGAAGGTGTTGCAGACAGGTCAACTGATGCCGCTGACACAGTCTCAGACTCTCTGGCACGAGGATTCAAATCCCTGTGAAGGAAAGGGATGCCGTCTGGCGTCCAGATAGCTCACTGACAGTGTCATAGGTCACGCATACTCATAAGAGGATGATTTTTAGCTTCAGTGCACATCAACATGAAAAAGATCTATATTAAATCAATGTCGTAGCGGACCAGAAATGATATACAGTACATTCAGTAGTACTCAGCTGAACAACTTTATTTTACCGCAACACAGTGAAAATGCATCATTTCTTTCAGTTTCGGTCTCAGTTTTTGTTTGATTCAGTCTAACAAAGAAATAGTCAAATGTAAATCACAATTTCAAAAAACAAGACTGAAACAGGCAGAAGCAAAATCTGCTTAAATGGCCAAAATAAATCATAACATTCAAGTTACACAGAAAAAAATAAATGCATTAACAATGGTCTTAAAAGTTGTTCTCAGAGTTCTACACAGTAGGTCATGGAGTATCTAAGTACAATAAATTGTAAAAAAAAATGTATAATAATAAACTGTAATTATATAACTTATTTGTTTTATACAACACACCAAACTGCATCCGTCCACGAGTACATTTGAACATTAAACGCACTGAAAATGACTGTTTTGATGTGGTTTCTGTGATCATATTTTGTAACAAAAAAAACACTCTTTATTTTGGAAGTAATTTTGAAGAAGGTGCAAGACGAGGCATAACAAGCCTCCACATGCAAAAATATGTAAATGCTTCTTGTATTAGAATCTTTGTCTGGTTGTCATTCTCACATGGGGCACATCAAAGCCATATGACCTGATTTTGCACCTGCTGTTTAATTAAATTTACAAGACAGACACAGTCTCCACTCCCGGCGATATACAAATCTGGCTTTATTACCCCGCCACTGTAATTTACAAGGCAATTTACTGCAGGGCGGTAATGGTGCCTGCCAAAGTGTTCCCTTTTCGAATAAAAGACACAGAAACATGCACGACAACAAGTTATTTCATTACCCTTTCTGAAGACAGGACCAAGAATGTCAAGATGACGCCGTAAAAGAAGGATCCACAGGCTGAAAGGGCTAAATACATGCAAACAAGAACACCTTTTTAATATTCCATCATCATTCTTTCATTTCTTGGTAACTTCAAAGACAATAAATCAGTTTAAAGCTGCAAGAAGTGATTTATTGCGGTTAATCACGTCATCATTGCACATCTCAACATATCCACATCCAGAGGAGAAAGTAATGAATTACAAGTATTCACTTTACTGTCATTAAGTTGCTTTTATGAGTACTTTTTTAAGTTTTTATTTCATTATTACTGTCATTTCCTGTGTGTTCTTCACTAGACTGAACTTGTGTGCTCTTCCCAATGATTGGCTTGACACTATTTTTTGTTCTAGTTTCTTCCCAGTTATTCCCTGTGAAATAATCTCACTCCGCCAGGCATTCAATTTCAGCCGAATTCAGATATTTCCGTGTAAATCCCCCAAAAATAATGCACCATTGTTTTGTCACAACTTTCAGTGAAAACACCAGACGTGTTGGGAAGTCACTTTGGCAGAGATTTAAGGTCAAACACAAGAAATCACAGTAAGAATGAAGTAAAATCACTTCTATGCATCTGTCCACAGGACTCCACATCCCACAATGCAATGCGTGAAATCAGCGTTGCACACGCAACTCATTCAGAGAAACAAGAACTACAGTTCCCATGATGCCTTTGTGTTACTGCACTAAAAGTGGTGTGTGCCAGAACAACAGACAATGCTAATGCTAACCACCTACCTCTTTTGAATAAAAGGTAAGCAGAATATATAAGACCCTATTATTCTCTTTATCATAATCACTTGTTATAGCCTATATCTGAAATAAGTGTCACTCTGTTGGATAGTGTTAGCTACTAGTGGTTAGCCTTTAGCTTAGCTAGCTTAGCTATTTCTGCTACTATATGATCCTGTTTGTCACAGACTGGCTATTTGACATGTCACTTCATCGACCACATCTCAACTCGACTTACTTTTTTTTTTTATAGAAAAAGGTTGGCAACATTGCTCATTCTCCTTTAAAATAAAGCTACATTATCTGGAAGAGCGAGCTGTGCTATGAATTAGGCTAAAGAAAAAAAATAGAAAGAAAAGGTTTTAAGAAAATAAAATGCTTTTCAGAATATACATAGATATGTAGTTGTTTAATACATTTTAGCTATTACAACATGAAAAAAGCGTAGGAAATAAATGGACTTTTCAGCTCTTTTTATTTTACCTTCAAATCTTCGTAAACAAATTGTCATCACTTCTTCAAACTTCTCAACCTTTTTCAACATGTGTGAACTTTCTTCAGCTTTTGTTTTTTAAACTATATTTAGATTGTTTCAGAACCTTCAACCTATTTCAACAATTTTCATGATATCTTCTGCATTATTTCACAGAGGGTTCATTAGCTAGGCTAGTGCTAATGCTGGGTAAATGCTAAGCTATTGCTAGGTTAATGCTAGTTCTAGGGTAATGCTATTGTTAGGTTTATGTTTGGCTATTGCTAAAATGGTAAATGGACTTGATTTATATAGCGCTTTATCACCACACTGAAACAGTCTCAAAGCGCTTTACATATCAGCTCATTCACCCAATCACTCTCACATTCACACACCAGTGGGACAGGACTGCCATGCAAGGCGCTAGTCGACCACTGGGAGCAACTTAGGGTTCAGTGTCTTGCCCAAGGACACTTCGACACATAGTCAGGTACTGGGATCGAACCCCCAATCTCTCGATCAGAAGACGAAGCTCTACCACCTGAGCCACGGTCGCTATTGCTAGGTTAATGCTAATTCTTGGCTAATGCTGTGGTAATGCTATAGGTTAATGCTCATGTTAGGTTAATGTTATGTTAATGCTAAGGTAATGCAAGTTAATGCTAATGCTAAACTAATGCCAATAGTAAAGTTAATGTTAGCCAATGCTGGTTAATGCTAATGCTAAACTGCTTCTCTCGTCTCCTTTTTCGGCATGTACAAAAAAAAAAAAGAGTAACAAAACTTCTGTGAATGCAGCCATGTCGGAAATAAACTGAATAAATAAAATAAAAAAATAAAATAAACTAATGCCAATAGTAAAGTTAATGTTAATGCTAGCCAATGCTGGTTAATGCTAATGCTAGGTTAATGCTAGTTAATATTAATGATAATGCTAAAACTAATAAATGCTAATGTTAACTGATGCTAATGCTAGATTAAAGCTAGTTAATATGAATGCTAATGTTAATATTAACTAATGCCAATACTATTGTTAGGCCACTGTTAATGCAAGGCTAATGCTAAAGCTATGTTAATGCTAGTTAATGTTACTGATAATGCTAACACTAATTAATGCTAATGCTAGGCTAATGCTAATTGAGTGTTCAATGACGCGGGCCAGCACCTGCATCCTCACTTGCATTTTCTTCAGGAAATGCTAATATTTTAGTTTATTTTTCTTTTTCTGTCATTTTGTCGGCCAATCAGAGTAAATCAATTAAATCTCCGACATCAGTCTAGGAGCTATAGCTATAGCTAGCGGGGGAGCATCAAAATGTACGTCTGTGCGAAGGCTGTTCCACAATTGCATGTGAATCAGAGAAAGTGCCCCTGGTTACAGCAGAGTGCGCGTTGCAGGCAATCCATAATAGATGATGAAATTTGGCAAGCCGGCCAGCCTTATGGCCCTTTCCTCCTCTTGCAGCTGCTTGTTTTCCCAGAACTCATCTGTGCTGCTGACCAAGAGTTGCACGCGCATGTGTATCTGAGAGAGAGCGAAAGAGAGAGAAGCCTCCGTATGTCACCGTCTTTGCCCACGAGCATCTCTCCATTCCTCAATATGTCAGACTTGAATATGAAAACGGGCAACTTTTTCACCACTCAACAACCAAGTGCACATATGGCCGTGAAGCCAAATGGAGAATGTCAAAGTTGAGCGGAAAGGCCAAGAAGTGGTGACAAGCTGACAATAAATCTGAGCCACGCTGTGCTGACAGATGTAGATGATGATCGAGTTTGACCCAGTGCGTTCAGACTCTCATTTTACGTCTAAAGTTCTCTACATGTTCTAAAAACGTAACCTGCATGCTTGGATAAATGGAGGCTCTTAATTTGTTGTCTCTAATGTGTGTGGGTTTAATGGCCTCACGCTCTGAGCTCTGAACCAACTTGACAACAGTCTAGAATCATGGTGAGGCCCCCAAAGTAAATGCACAAAATGACATGAGAAACACAGGATATGGCAAAAAAAAAAAAAACACATTTACTCAAAAAATCACAAAAATACAGAGAAACTCTCAAAACCACATGAAAGTACAGAAAAATGACTCGTAAAACACAAAATCACAAAAAAACAACACAAATCGACTTCAAGAACAATCAAAAGAAAAAAAAAAATACAAAATCACAACAAAATGTACTGAATGACATCAAAAATACACAAAATGACAACCAAGATGCACAAAATGACTCCAAAAAACACACTATATGACAGAAACGCACACAAAATTGAATAAAAAAACTCACAAGTCAACAACAAAAAACAGAAAAACACTCAAAATGACATTAACATACACAAAATCACTAAAAACAACACAATTTCACTCCAAAAACCAACAAAATATGAGAAAAATATACCAAATCAAAACAAAATGTACTGAATGACACCAAAATCACACAATATGAAGAAAAACACACTAAATGATTCCTTAAACACAAAATACACAAAAAAAACTCTTAAAACAGAAAATCACAAAAAAATAAAATAAAACTATGCAAAATCACAGCAAAATATACTGAATAAATATACTGAGTAGAGCACACAACCAAGATACACAAAAATGACTCAAATAAATGCAAAATCACATCAAAAATACACAAAATGACAGACAAAATATGCAAAACGACAGCAAAAATACATAAAACCCTTTGAACCTTCTTGTGTTAATGCTCAGGTTAGTTATTTTTCTAAATGCTGACATTGGTGTTGATAACGTGGCCCTCAAAAGAGATGGTCAAATATTTGTGGCCCCCGGATCAGTTATACAATCAAGGCAGTGGCTATTCGTACGGTTGTCGTATCAATATACTGACATTCTATCCGTACGCAGCGTCCCCTATTTGGCCAGTTTAGGTCATGTGATGGGTCAGTCATTAGCCACGTGACTAAGACTAACTTCGGTGACCGTGCCAATAGCATCGGGGGTTGTCCTTATGGCAACCGTAAAAAAGGACACTTTCGACAATCGAAGGAAACAATTTCAATCAAAATATTTCTAATATTTCAATTCTCTTTTCTTTGACTTCAAATATTTTTACAAGTAAACTTTTTTTTTCTATTATTGACAAGGATTTTTATTTTTTTTTTGATTGAATGAATAAAGACACAAATCTACCTCCACAGTTTTATAAAACCATCAACATTCAAGGTCAACATTCCTTTCATTTTGAACTTTATTTGTACATTTTTTGATGATGGTCAGTGATGTAGTATCGTAAATTGCGGCGCACTTCCGTCTGGCCTCGGGCCCTTCTGGATAAACACTTTCAAAGTCATTGACCCACAAAGTTGTACATTTTTTTTTTTTTCCTTTTTCTCACACATTTGCATCCGTACAAGCAGCTGTGAGGACTGTGCTGTGATTGATGGGATAGGTTGGGCTGGTAAGGTGGGATGACTGTGTGCAGGCTGTACAGCAGCTGTTTACTCCGAGAGAGAGAGAGAGAGAGAGAGAGAGAGAGAGGCGGAATAGAAAGCAAACGGAGGATAGAAAGGAAGGAGCAGGTTTTCCTTCCTCTTGCCCTTCAGGCAGACCAGGTGTTCTACGCTATGAGTCCTATAGCATAGAACCTAGCACTGGAGGTGAAAGTATCTGACTACAAGTACTCATGTTACTCTAATTGAGTTGCTTTAATGGGTACTTGTACTTTTTTTTTACTTGTAGCTGCTATCCAGAGTTTCTGAGAGAATGTCTCGATGTCCCGCCCTCAACATCTCCACTTCCTCCCTGCCTCCGCCAATCTACCAGAAGCCACACCTCTACGTTTGTGCATTGCAAAACATAACAAAGTTGCATAACTACAAAAACTACACATTTATTGTTTGAGTGCCATAACTTTTGATTAAATCATGTTTATTACATGTCCATAAGAAATGTCGCCAAATTCTGGTCTGTTCAGAATCCTTTTAAAAGCAGCAAGTCCCTCCCCCTTTGAAAAGCAGCTCCGAGATAAATTCTGTTGCGGTAACGAAAACGTTTATCCACAAGCTTTGTATCCGGATTTTTAATTTCCTTTTTAGTAGAGGCTTTATACGTTGGCAATCGTGGAATGGGTAACTAGAGTTTTGGAGCGTTCCTCCATGACGCTCTGCTGCTGCGGACATCAGCTTTAAATACGCTTTAAAATAAGTTAATTTGTTAAATTTCTACACCCAACCGTTACTGAGTAAATTACTATTTTTTTTGTTTTAAAATGATCAATGGACATTGTGAAACTACACACACATAAAGCTTCAAAACGTGTCGCACAGGAGGCGCGGGAACTCTCGTCGCTCCTAGAAGTGCGTCCACCATATATTGTGTATGTACACCTGGCGCTTTTGACACTTTCAACGAGTTTGGTGTGCATTGCCCCCCCCAGCGGTCAAAAGTTTTCATTAGTTTTCTAAATATGATGTACATGATATACAACTGTTTTAAGTGCCACACACAAACACAGTGAATGTACAAAATATATCTGAATTTATTTGTTGTTCTTTTAGAAATACAAGTAATTTTTTTGGCGTTCGAGTCACGTGACTACTTCTTCTGTCGCGCAATTCTTCTTCACAATGTAAATGGTGAAGTAATACAGCAGTTCTTTCATGATACTGCAGCAAAAATTAAGCAGAAAGTCGATTTTATCTTGAATTTACAACATTAATCTAAAAACGAGGATTTTTAATGACGCAGTCAGCCTCACAGAGGTAAAAAAGTAAGAATAAATCTGGGCGGAGCTTCTTTCTTCTTGTAAATAGGACATTTATTTATTTATTTTTTTACAGCAGTTTTACTGTGTTTTGGACTGAGAATCTTTGGATTTTTGATGGAATATCATGGATTCAGTAAAACATAGCATTGCTTTAAAGGTGAGGAGTGCTGGCTTGTTTATGTCGCCGGTGTTTAATAAATAAATAAATAATTCCCTGTGTTTGCTTAGAATGATTTACTGTATATGGTTAAAAACGGAAGAATCTAAGCTTTCAGACGGTATGTGATACTTGTGATATGGTGCTGTATGACTGAGAAGCATTTAATCCCTTAAGAGCTTGAATGAGTGAGAACATGCATTTTCACCTCTATTCTGGACTATGGACGTTAAAGGTGCAGTCTGCAACTCATATAAAAGTGACTTTTTGTCATATTTGCTAAAGCTGTCACTATGTAAAGACAGGTTTACATCAAACTAGCAGTTTGTGTGAAAAAAAAAACACTCATTGAGCTCCCCTGCTGCCAGCCTTTGGCAGATTGCCAGAATGAACCGCGACCGAACAAAAAGTACCAATCAGAGCCAGGATTGTGTTTGATTGGCTGTCTGACAGCTATTACTCACGGGCCCCGCCCCTTTCCCGGGGCTGTAGCATCTTCTTTTTTACAGTGTATGGTCTGGAGGAGTAGAACATGGAATTAGCGACTTTTCTGCTTCAAAGGTAATTACTGCTGTTTGATTTACATTATGGTTGATGTGTAATTGTTACACTAGAACTCTGTAGTGTGTGTGTTGTTCATGTGTGCGCAGCAGCCTCTGTTTGGCTGCTGTAAGTGGCACTGTGTTGTTGCTGCTGCTGTTGCTGAGGTGTGGCACATTGAGAGAGAGAGAAGCACTGCAGTATTATGCTTTTTACAGTGCATGTTATGTCACTGTGATGTTGCTGTCTGGCTAACGTTAGCTTGTTAGCTCCTCTGAGGGAGGGACTTTGGAACGTTGGAGGCAGGGCAAGAGAGCAGCGGGAGGGAGGGGAGGAGAGGGATCTGAAAGTTGCGGACTGCACCTTTAAAGGGATTTTAAACAACGCATCAACGCAAATTTTTGTTGTCAACATTATCAATTATGTTACTGATAATTTTTGTTTTATTGTATGTTGCACGCATTGTGGTTGGCGCGAATTTTGACGCCGTCTATACTGTATATTTAATTCTATTTTTTCTTTTGTCCTCCCTTGGCAAGAATCTCAAACTCCACCTATGGTGACGGGTGAAAGTAACTGTAACTTTTACTTTGAGTACGATTCAATTCAGCTACTGTTTACTAATACTTGAGTATTTTATGTATGACTTGTGCTTCAAACAGTAACAGTACTTCTACTTGAGTTGGATATATCAGTACTTTTTACAGCTCAGTCTCAAACAGGTTCTCCTAATGGTTCCCTCAGGATCATCACAAAGTGCCACAGCTTAGAAACGTGCTGAAAATATGACGACGCCTAAAGCTACAGCACATGGAGAAAGAAGAAGAGAGATGGAGTGGGAAAGCGAGACACACACACACACACACACACACAGGAGGAGGAGAGGGAAGGTGCAGGTGCAGGATTTGAGTGACTGCCAGGTTGTGTACTCTACTTTTGGTTTCATATTAACGTTGTCAGCTTTTTTACCTCTCCTCTCCTCACCTGCTCGGCTCCAGTTTTGCACCATGTGCTGCTGTTTGCTCATTTTCAAGTGCTCCCCTCACACACTGCACTCACACTGGAACCAGCAAAGAAAGTTTGGCACTAACTTTCACCTTCAGATCCACACGTAAAATGAATGCACTTCTTTGTGATATCTTCAATTTATTATTTCTTTACACCCTTAGTGTGAAAATTGATTTTATATTCAGTCAGGATCACTTTAGTCAAATAGCTTTATTTAACATGCATTTAGATTTGGAGGTAAGGCTCGGTTCTGGGACCTGTGCCCTTTCCAGCAACTGCGTGGAAAGCCCGAAGCGAAGAATCTCCCATTTGCTTTTCCATGAGCTACATGAAGAGGCATAATCAGAGAGAGCGGTCAGCAGGACCCCCCGGAACAGAAGAACAGATGTTTAGATGGCAACAAAAGACAGAGTTTAATTAGACAGAAGAGGAGGAGCTGGGGTGGGGATGGGTTGGGAGGCGTTTGCAGACGAAGCGTGTGGTAGTAGGTGTGTTGCCGTGGTTTAAATGCAGCGCTGAGACCAACTCTAACCAATGGGAAGCATGGAACATGATCAGCTGAATGATTAACTGATTAGGGGATGAAAGATGTCAGTTATTAACAGCTCCTGACAGACTGACGAGCTTGATTTCTGTGCCTGCCTGAACTAACGCGATTCTCAATTTGCGGTATTCAACCACGCGATGATTGAATCGATCCAACCTTCCATTTTCTGACCCGCTTGCTCCTTTTTTCGGGGTGCAATAGTCAAATCGATCCAAAACATGTCTTAATCAACTTTTTTAATCATGTTTTTAATGAAAAAAAATGTTTTAATTGCACTAACATGCATAGCACATAAACGCCCCCCCGGAAAAAAAACTGAATCACAACAGAATACACAGAATGACAGAACTATACACGAAATGCCATCCAAAATATACAAAAATGACTCCAAATAATGCAAAATCACAACAAAAATACCCCAAATATAATTTTTTTTCCAAACAAAAAACATATTCCTTTTAAAATAAATGCAATGAAACATTTAGATATTTATTTTTATTTTTGCCATTGTTTCTTCTTACTGATTAGTTTTTGTGTAAAAGTATTTTACTCACTTTAAAATCTGAAGCCAAATAATCCTGTTCTGTTTGCAGATAATTTTGCTTATTTTAATTAATATATCCCTGATTTTACAATTAAATTTAAAATATATAATACTTCTTAAGATTTGTTCTTTTTGCAGCGTGTTGAGGATGTTTCTGTTGACATTTCATGATGTTAAATAAATAGATGCATAAATCATGTGATCTCAACTTTAAAATACATGAACTATATTAATCATTGATTATTGGTTTGATTAAATTTCTCATTTGGACTGCATTTTAAGTTTAATCTGCATTTTAAGATGCCAACTGCATTTACTTGAATCTTGCGCTTCCTCTTCTAAACTCCTGTGATTGGACGGTTTGCCATGTGATTAATAAACTAGGAAATAGTGTGACTCAGGCCTGCATGGCTACAGTTTGCTGCTGTTGTGATCATCTGTCTCCATCTGATTTCTTCTTATAGTAAGTATCGGTCTCACCACAGTGCAGTGAACACCTTTGTTACAAACTAAACTCATTAAATCACTGTTTGAGGAAGTCCATCACTATTTAGATACAAATACAAATAGAAAACATGTTCACATTCTTACATATATTCCATGAAATCATAATGCATTTGAACATGGGATATTTAATGCTTTACTTTTAATTAACAAACTTTTAATTTAAAGGAACAACCTGCATCTTGTGAATGAAGAAATGTAAAAAGTAGTAATCTTTTTACTATTTTTTTTTTTCCCCTCAGAAAAATGATATAAAAGAGTGGAAATTTTGATTCATTAAGATCTGTGAGACATGAAAGTAAAGCCGAACAGGGATACAAAACTTTTACTGAATCATATTTCATGGTTTGATCAGTTTAAATGAGTGTTTAACATAATTTAATCTTAAAGAGAAGCTCAAAATCCTGTTGTCTTTAGAGCTGCATGACACAATATTCACTTTATTCAGGATTATTAGGAAGTGGAAGAAAACATTCAAAGTTTGTAGGACAGCGGATCATTCAAAGTTGTTCTATCTTCTGTTAGTTTCTTGCTCTAAGTTTTCTCTTTTTTGTTAGTAATGAATCCTGTCAGCATGTTTTGTGTAAGAGGTAGAAGGTAGATCCTCCTGTTTCCACAGAGGTGTTCCTGATTAACCAATTACCTTCCGTTCACATTTAAGGTGAAGAAGTGATACTTTGTTGACTCTATGTTGGATAGTTTGTTTATATTATATTTATATGTGCTTGTTTTTGTGTGTGTGTGTTTTTTTTTTTGAGTTAATTTAATTTTATTATTATTTATGATTTTTGTCTTTCCCCCTTAAAACTTCAGGCTCAGGGACCAAATACGGCTCATTTGCGCATCTAATTTGGCACACAGGAGAAAGTCAAATTTACAGAGAACACATAAATCATTGTTTGAATGACCAACCAATTAAGTTGTAGATATCTCAGTCTCTCGAGTTATCTTTTTTTATTCACAAATTGTTGACAGAACTTTTCCAAAATTCACGACTATTCCCTAAATTGAATAAAAATGTGTCTCAAAATCAAGAAACGATGCTTGGGGACTGATACCTGTCACTTATTGCTCGGATGTTATCTGTTTCTTACATATATTTTATATATTATTTATTTGATAAATTGAGACTAGGGCAGATTGTTGTTGAAACCACTTCTTTTTTGGCCTAAAATCATAAAATCAGTCCGTATTTGGTCTGTGGTCTTTGATGCTCCTGCATGAAATTGATGTTACGTTTTGCCCCATTTCCTGTGTAAATAGGTCTGAAAATCACTTGGTCTATGTACATGTTTTAAGGGTTCAGGTCTTTGTTTCCATTAAACTGAATTTAGAACTCCATAGTTTCTTTTGTTTAAGTTGAAATCTTATTATAATAACTAGTACAGTGCCCGTCGGAAATATGTATTCATATAGTTAAGTAGAATTGTCAATTATGGCCAAATGAGTATGTGTTTGAAGGTTGGATGTACAAAGAGGTGTACATACTCTGTATTCTGTAGTGTTATGAAGGAGTATATTTGTGGGTGCAAAGTAAAATAGCGCATGCAATTTCCCTGGTTTAATTCTATGGGGCATGCGCATGATATGATAAATGTGTTTGTTGGTTTTTTTTTTAACTCTTTTTTTATTTTTTTTTGTTTGGTGTATTTTTCTTTAATGCATGTTTTTTGGAGTCATTATGTGTATTTTTGTATATTTCTGTTCTATTTTAATGCATTTTTTGTATAATTGTTGGTTTTTGTTGCCATTGTAGTGTGATTCTGGAGTAATTTTGTGTATCTTTCTATATTTCTTTAGTGTAGTTTTGTGGATTTCTGTTGTCATTTTGTGTATTTTTTGTATAAATAATTAGTTTTGTGTATTTCGACTCATTTGAATTTTTTTATTGTCGTTTGATGTTGTTTTTTCTGTAATACAGTATATGTTTTTTGCAGCCTTTTTGTATATTTTTGTGCATTTCTGTTGTCATTTTGTGTACTGTTTGTATAAATATTGTTTAGTTTTTTGTTTTATTTTACTCATTATATATATTTTTATTATAAATACCGTGTGCTGGACCTGGGAGCTGTAATCTCAAACCAAAATTAAAAAAAACATGAAGGTTTTACTCAATGTTGTACGAATGTTTCAGCAGATTAGAGCCAAAGGCCAAGCACCGATATGAAGGGAAGTTACATCTGGTTGGTTTGGAATCACGTCCGTACCAAGCACCTCAAGGTTCATGGAAAAACAACCTGACAACATGGCCAGATCTACAATGGCCTGATATTTACGAGTATCTCATTAACAGTACTGGCGTCTACACACTGGAGAAGATAAGGACTTACAAAAGCTTGGATGCATATATTTTCTTTAAGGTAGGCTTATGTATGTGTGTTTTTGTGTCTATATAGGCCTGTGTCATCATGATAATTGGCTTGTTACGCGATGGGGCTATGCTAGGCTCGCGCCGCTAATAATATAATAATAATAATACAGCCTAAATGAAAACATAAATGGGTATATGAAGCACATTTGTTTATTAAATATACTTACAGTTCATATACAAGTCAACGCATTGCATATTTACTGTTAATCTCACGTTGCTTGTCTTCAAGTTAGACATACTAGCCTTAAACATTTCAGTCGTTACTGAATAAATTATAATTTAAATGTAGACTAATTCACAATCAATGTCATAAAATGAGTCCGGAAGAAATAAGATCCCCAAAATACACAACCTACCATTAACGAAATGTCTACTGCAAACATACAACCACTTTGATTTTGGGCTCCATGTAGTTCCATCTACGTTTGTTCGCCTCAGTGCTTGGATCCATAATTTCCATTTCTGGCCGTTTTCTGTCGGTATTTTGTAAAAGACTATCTTATCCTTCAGCCAGGCGTGCTTATGACAGCCAAATACTACGCAGGATTTGGGCATTATACGATAAAAATCAGCTGTAAATAGCGGTTGTCAGGCAAATGATTACCACTTTTAAAATGGCGGCGCGCGTTGCTAAGTCAAGTGCTGACATCACGTGAAAAGGTGTATTGACCTTCCTTTGTGGACTGGAGGAGTGTATTCTTCTACTCATTATTAGAGGTTGTAAACGAACAGATTGGTGCGCTAGCGCCCCCTCACACTGAGGTCAAAAGCTGAATAGGTTTAATTTCTGGGTAAACATGAATGTGCCCTATTGGGCTAAATAAAACTAAATCAAACATTTTGTAACATCAATTAAGTTCAAAATAATGCATGCACACACTCAACCTATGTGCAAGCTGTCAAAAAAGTTTATGGTTGAACACGCACACTCACATGCAGAACTTCCTTGATTTATTAGAGAGATGACATGTTCATCATGTTGGTCAAGCTAAAAAAAGGATTATTTATTAAAAACCCTCCTCACTCTCGCTGCCTGTAACATGACGGAGGAACAGCTGGCAGCACAGACACATCTAACCATAGGCTTACTGAAAATATCTGCACATTGGCCAAATCCCTGTGAATACGTTCGTGTGTGTCACTCTATATTATCTCCAGTCCCCAGATTTTTCACTTCTTCTACAACAACATCATCGCTTATCCGCATAATTATGCTTTTGAGTCTTTATTTCATTACATAATCTATTTATTTCTGCTGCTACAGATGTTTGCCTTCCTGCTGATAGCGACTTTGCATCAGTTAGAGCGACGTGTCGGGGCAACTGTAAAACTTTAGGGTTCTTTAGAGGAGAGGTTCTCAACGGAGGTCAGGACCCAGACGTGGGCCGTGGATTGATTTTCATTGGGTCACATTTACATGTGGGAATAAAAAAGAAGAAAGTTGTTACTTTTAATTCTATCACTTCTAGGAATAGGTATTAATAATTAATTATGTAGCTATTTTTTTCAAAGTATAACAGTGAAATGTTTCAGTAGTAATGTGATTTAAGAATTTTTATTTGTCGTGATATGCATGAACGTATACATAATTTAATACCGTCAGGAAGTTTCCATTTAAGCCCTTAAAGAATAGCGTTAAGAATAATAGTAAAATAGAAAAAAGTATAACATACAAAATAATACAAATATATAATAATGATACAATAATTTAAAAAAACTATATAGAACCCTTAAAGCAGCAGTATTAAAAAATAAAAATAAAAAAAATCTTAAGTTTTTTTTGTTTTGTTTTTTCTTTTTTGTGGCACTTTTTGACATTTTTCTGAATGTATGGAATAAAAACAACTAATCTCATGTTTCTTATGTACCATTAGCTAATTTTAGCTAATTGAGTGAAGAAATGTATTGTTTAATTTGAGATCCATCAAATTTGGGACATTTCAGTTTATTATAATCATTTTGAATGTTCTCTTTCAATTCACTTCAATTCAACTTTATTTATGTAGCGCAAATTACAACAGAGGTCATCTCAAATTGCTATCAAAATATTAAATTTGTAAGAAAAAAAAAAAAAAACAACAAATCTACATGAACAAGCATTGGCGACAGTTGGAAGAAACAACTCCCTTTTAACAGGAATAAATCTCCATCAAAACTAGGTTCAGAGGTGGCAGCCATCTGCTTCAACTAGAGATAAACCAGAGTGTCCCAGGCTAGGTTAGCCATGACCCACAGATCAGGAACTGCCATCATCAGCTTCCCGACACCTGAAACACAGAAGAGAGAGAAGAGCGAGGAGAAGGCACTGACTGCAGAAAAACATGATACAGTATTATCAAGTCAGCCTGGATGGAAACACCTGGTGCTAGACTATGTGTGAGTGGAATGAGAATGAGTATGGTTCCAAAGGCGAGGAGCCTGGTAGCTGAATGCTCTGCCTCCTGTTCTACTTCTAGACACTTTAGGAACTTCAAGAAAACCAGCAAACTGGGAGCGTAGTGTTCTGCCTGGACGATAGGGCACTCACAGGTTTTTAAGATATACAGGAGCTTGATCATGCAGAGGTTTGTATGCTAACAGGAGGATTTTAAACTCTATTCTAGATTTTACTGGAAGCCAGTGAATTGAAGCCAACACTGGAGAAATATGCTCTCTCCTGTTAGTACCTGTTAGTATTCTCGTTGCAGCATTCTGGATTAACTGGAGACTTTTTAGAGAGTTACAATAATCTAGTAATGTAACAAATGCATGGATTAGTTTTTCAGCATCACTCTGGGTCAAGATATTCCTGATTTTAGAGATATTACGGAGGTGGAAGAAGGCTGTCCTTGTGATTTGTTTAATGAGAGTTAAAGGATTAGTCAGTATCAAAGATAACGCCTAAGTTTTTTACTGTGGTGCTGGGTGACAGAGTAATGCCATCCAGAGACACTTTTTGCTCTGATAATTTATCTCTAAGGTGTTTTGGACCAAATAAAATCACTTGGATTTTATCCTGGTTAAGAAGGAGAAAGTTACAGCTCATCTATGGTGTGATATCTTTAAGACAAGCCTGGAGTTTTAATAACTGATAAGTTTCATCTGATTTCATTGACAAATAGAGCTGCGTGTCATCCGCATAGCAATGGAAATTTATATTATGTTCTCTGATAATGTTACCTAGTTGAAGCATATATAATGTAAAGAGTATTGGTGCTAAAACTGAACCTTGTGGAACTCCATGATAAACTCTGGTGTGCATTGAGAAGAGATTATTCATATGGTCTGTCTGATAAATAGGCTTCAAGCTCATGTTGCCATTTTTATTGATAATGCAGTTAATCTAAACACTTTTGATGATTTAGTTCTTGTTTTTAAGGGATTAAGAGGAATATACACACTGCATAACTGTCATAGCTTGTATAAAAATGTAATCTAAAACTGTAGACTTACAACAAATGGGTGTTGCATTGTGTGATATGCATTTTACACAGCTATAATTAATGCATGTGTGTGTCTGTTCTACTCCAGGCCTGTGTAAGCTATAAGGTAGGGATAGAAACTGAGTTTGGAGAGGAAAGAAGAAGTTTCATAAATGGGCAAATGTCACTAATTAGTTTGAACTCTGCATTTTTGATGAAGCCAGTTGGTGTGGTGGTGGGGGGGGAGGGATGGGATGGTGGTGTTGGCAGGGGGCAGCAGGGAAAGAGAGAGAGAGAGGGGAGGTTTGATGGGCTGTGCCTCAAAATGTAAATTAAACAAAAGTCAGGAGTTCACGTGACGGCTTTGGGAAGGGCAGGGCTAGAGTTTTCTCTGATTCTCTCTGTGTGAGGAGGAGAACAAGTGGAGCGCAGCACACACCAAAACATTGGCACATGGCGTGGAGCTCGGAGGCAGCGCAGGCACAATAACTTCTGTTCTAGGGAACAACAAAGGAGGAACAAACAGTGAGGCCCCAAACTTTTCTTGGTCCTTATTATTCTGTGATTTCGTAATCAAGAAAATGGGATCTGATCTACAAACCATGGACAGCTGGTTCATTTCCACCGCCGGGCCTTGTGGGAGATGTAGTTTCTTCTCTCAACGACATATGCAAATCCCAACTGTCCCTCCCCTCTCTCTCCATAATTGCCGACTTTTCAGTAACAGAAGGAGGCCCATTTGTGTGCGCGTGTGTGTGTGAGTGTCTGTGTGTGCAGCCTGTGCTCTCGTCAGGGTCCAGCCTTATTTCTAGGGATAAATAAAAGATGCAGAGTTCTTCTAAAGGAGCCCAACAGAAGGTTGAGACAGACATGGCAGATATGGAGATATTCTTCGGAGAATCTGGGCTGTGCATGGCACTGTATCCATTCTCTGTTTTGGGTTTTTCACGAGGTTCAAGCTGCACACACTGCATTGTGAGCTGCAGATTGTGTTGCCTGGGCATCCCTCTAGTGACATGTAAAAAGCCGCCCCCCCCCCCAATCTGCCTGACAGATTTGTGCGGGCAGCCCCCTTGAAAAGCGTTGGCAGAGACAGACAGGTGGGGACGGACAGACTGACGGACAAGTGCCACTCAGCAGTGCTCAGCTGTCACCAGAGAAAAAAAGAAAGGAAGTGAAACTAACTTTTTTGTGGTGACAAGCTGCGACAGCAAGAAAACAAAAACTTTCTGCCGAGCGCGTCAACACGCTGAACCTCGGAGCGGCGTCGCAGACTAACTGTGAATCGTTACACCTGTCTATAAGCTCCTGGAAGCTCCATAGGGCAGGAAACAGAGCTGCTGATGATACACCCTGACAGCCTGCATCAGGGTAAATTATGCTAATAACATGCAGTCATCTGCCTAGTGCCATTTGACTCGACAAAAACACTTAAACACTTCATCTATTCCTCTAAGTGGGAAGCACTGAGGCCATCTTGGATGGGTGGGCCTATGGGTTTTTTGACGGGAACAGAGCAGAAACCCAGTGACGCTACAGTGACATCCCACAGTCTGTTCAACACACTTGGCTCCTTGAAACCTGCCAGCATAGATAGATGCATTGTCAGGCTTTTGATATGTGTGTTAAATAGAAAGTTTATTGGATCAGAACTTTAGATTTAGAAATAAAATATTTCTTAAAACTGACCATTATGTCAAACTCAAAATTGTTTTATTTTAGTACAGTACTCATTTAAGTTCAGGGGCCAAATATGGACCACTTTGAGCTGAAGTGGGCCGTAGATTTTAGGTGGTGAAAAAAAGAACAGTTTTAACATCATTGTGCTATCAGTCCCTGCAGGGTCTTTAATTAAAAAATTATAGATTTTCTTACCAATTTTTGTGTAATTTAGAGAAATCTTTTGGGAATTATTTGTGAAATTGCAGGGCTTGAGTTCTTTCCACATTTTGCAAATAAAAATGACTGCATACTAGTGATATACGCATGGAAAAACTGCAAGTTTTTAAAAAAAAATTTCTATTTGTGAATCTGAGATATCTATCTCATTTGTACTTTCTCCTGCAGGCCAAATTAGATGCTCTAAGGGTCCTGATTTGGCCCCCGGACCTTGAGTTTGACACATTTCTTTAGAGCATCCAAATCATCCCTCAGGAGAAAGTAAAAATGACCAAAAAACATTAATCCTTGTGTAAATGACAAACTAACTTAGATGAAGATATTTCAGTCCCTTCAAATTGATCAATTCAATGAAAGTGTTCAGTGTTTTCATGGGTTTGCTATTTTTTTCTTGTCCATATCATGACGGTAGCCATGTCTAACCACACTTGTCAAAAGAACACCCCTGTCTCCTACAATCCTACTGTTTCTAACAGTAAAATAGAATTTCCATAAATTACACAAGCATTGGTCAAACAAGCGAATGAACTTTGATGTAAAGATCTAGCACTGATATTTGTCCTTTTATTGTTTGGATATCATATTGATATTGCCTATATTAATCATGTGTGGAAGTGCAAACTTGGGCATACAAATTTTGAAATTGGCACTTCTTTTCCCCATCTAAGATCTTTGGCCAACTTGTGATCAATCTTCTCATATTTGGCCCCAGTGAAAATAAACAACATTATGAGAGCCACAGAATAGATTTAAGAGTTTGTTTCTTTGAATAGTTTTTATTTTAGCTGATTGCAGAAATACATTAAAAAGATAAAAATATAAACTTTTAATTTAAACGCAATGTTGTAACAATGCCTAAAAGGTGTAATGTGGAACTTTGGGTGTGTCAAAGAAGTGAAGTATATTATCATAATAACTTAATAAACAAACTTAACTCAGATGAAAATTGAATCCCTGGAACACTGTTTGAATTAGATGTACTGTAGAGAAAAAAATGTTTTACTAACAGTAACATGCATGCTCTTCAAATGTAAACAAATCCCACTTCCCACAAATAATGCACGTTTTAAAGATGAACACCAGCCACTCACGACCCGACATCCATTTAGCAATAAAACTCCTCAATTTCTTCTTCTTTTCAGATTCTCTTTCAACTACATTTTCCCTTGTGTCAGCAACAGCCTTCCTTTTTAACAGTTCTGGTTTTCAACACCTGATAAATTTCTCCATGTTTATTTGTTTTTTCCTAACTAATTTTACTACTCTTTTTAACTCTATTCTTTGTTTTGCGCTGTTCCGTTTGTCTTTTGATACCAAACCACAACAATCACGCTAACGTAAGCACGTAGCCTACTCTTATATGCCACGTCACAATATAGTGTTCATGGGAAATGTAGGATTAGTACAACAAGTGGTGTTGCCAGACACACATGACGTTTTAAAGTCTA
This sequence comes from Gouania willdenowi, assembly GCF_900634775.1. NCBI lineage: Eukaryota > Metazoa > Chordata > Actinopteri > Blenniiformes > Gobiesocidae > Gouania > Gouania willdenowi. The sequence continues at coordinate 28,542,257 of NC_041065.1, read as the reverse complement.
AACACACACAAAACCCCTCAAATTTCTTGGCGGAAAAACTGCCCAATCTGGCAACAATAACTTGTCGCATCGTTTCTGCAGCCTGCCTATTCAAACAGATGCAGTGCTATTTGTTTCATTCTTCACCAGCCAAAATAGCTAGTAACGCTACAATGTTACCCGCCAGAGTTAATTTTTACCCGCAACTAGCGGTGTTAATTTAAAGCCCTTACGATGCATGACACAGAGCAGCAGACACTCGGCCCAATCCCAAAAATAGACGCACAAGTCAAAAATGGGCTCAAAATGGGCTAAAAAATGTCAGTGTATGCCTTCCTTTAGTCTCAACCAACACATAAGGAACTACGGCAGTTCTCCATCATGCCACAAAACTGCTCGATATTATTCAAGTAATCTCAGACAAAATAACATTAGACATGCTTTTAGTCTGATCACATTAGGGATGTTAAGGCCCACGACGTAATGACTGTTCAATCAAATCAATGTTCCCATTCAAACCTTGAATCAATGACAGTACATTGCTATTATGAAATGTATCTTCTTGCACTGGTGAGCAGCTGCTCTCCCACTGGGAGCCTTTTTGGTCCTCTTGTTATATTCATCTCGTCATCTCAGTCTATCTCAGCTGAAACTCTAGACAGGCCTGTCTCAGTGTCAGGCAGACACAATCAATACAAAACATGTCAGTGGCAGGTCTCTTTTCTCTGAGTGCATTGTCAGCTTTTATAAAGAATATGAAGAACTGGAATAATGGGCATTCCTGATGAACTTACACATTGAGAATTATATCAATATATAAGTAACCGATCCAAGCAAACATAATAAAAGATTAAAGCTCAAGAAAGAGAAAATTGAATTAACACAACCAGTGACCTTTAAACAAAGCAACTCCAGAGGAAAAACTGATCGATACTAATAGGTAGAAGCCATTATTTAAAGTGCACCATCTCTTTGGTACATCAATCACTCAGCAGTCCATTATTATTTTAGAGAAAACCAAGTTAAACTGTAAACTTAGCCATGGGAAAGGTGCTTAAATTATTTCTGACTATAATAACAATCGAAAAGACTCAATCTGAAAGCAATAAGACGTGACTTTTCACAGCAGACTCGAGAAAAATAAGGTCAAACTACATACAGTAAGTTGCATTTGAACAGGTCCATATTGTTATAAATCTGGGATTTCAAGCTTATTTTAGTTCAGGGGCCAAATACAGACCAGTTTTATCTCAAGTTGGCCACAGATTTTATGTGGGAAAATGTGTATTTTTCAAAATTATTGTGACGTAGTTTGCTCTTTCACGTAAATATCCAAGCAATAACTGACGGAAATCAGTCCCTGCAGGAAATTCACTTTAAATTTCCTTGATTTTGTGACCGAAATGTATTTAATTTGGAGAATTTAGGGTTTTGAAAAATAATTTAGTTCTGTCAACAATTTGACCATAAAAACGACTGCAGTCACATGTTATAATTTTGGCTCACGTACCTCCTTTCTCTTATTCCTGAATCCAATTCCCAACTACAATATTTTGCTCAGAATACTATAAAAAAAACCCACAATAGAGCATAATGATGGAATAAATGAGTGATAACACGCATTATAAAGAATCTAATTTTGTAAATAAATGGCATGAAACAGTATTTAGTGCTTCGTGAATAGATTTATTTTTATTGTTTTTATAGTTTCCGGTCATCTCCCGAAGATACTGTTTTGTTGTTATTTCTTGATATTAATTTATTTTATTTTATTTTATTTTTACGGTTTTTAAGTTGTCATTTACTGTACATGATCAAAAATAAATAAATAAATACAATTTAAAAAATATTTAAATAATATAAAAAATATTCATTACACATTCAATACATATTCTGCACAAAGTCCTAATATATACAGTTTATACATGCACATCAAACATATATACAAATACTATTTAATATTTACTTCACAAATTTAATCAGTTAAATGTTAGATATAAAATAGTGTGGCAATATTTAAATTAATATTCTCTATCACAATATATATAACATTTACAACACATTCATTTCAAATATAAATCAGTGTACATTTTAGATATAAAATAATGTAGCAATATTTAAACAATATCACAATATTTACCTTTTATTATGTTCATTAAGTATTAATACACTTAATACCATTATATACATATTATATATTATTACTGTCCTAGGTAAAACGACTGCAGTCACGTGATATAAGCAATGGAATGAAATGAAGAATAAAAATGCAGGGAAAAGAGAGATCATATCACGCCAGGAATAGGTCTGAGGCTCAGTGGGATACACGTCACTTCTAGCCCTCTGCTGGCCTATACTGCACCCACTCCTCTTATCTTCAGCTGCACATGCACATACCCCTCATAGCCTCTCGCTCTAGAACAATTCACTTTATGTTAGCTTAGAGCCTGTGAAATGTCATTCTGCCAGGTAAACTAGCTATTATATCAAAAAGGCTGCAGCTGAGTCAATTAAACCACACACGGGAGGGGGTAAAGAGCAGCGGAGGAAGAGAAGGGCCCGAGAATGAGGGCAATGAATTCATCAGTTCATCAAAGAGGAGAGCACAGGGGTCAGTAGGGAGAAACGCTGGAAAACAGGCAAGAAGTGAAGGGGCTAGACCTTCTTTTCAATAGATTTTCAATGACATGCTAATATGACATTTACATCAGAGGAGGCTACATTATAAAAGCAACCAAGACACATATTCTCCACAAAGGATTTGGGATAAATGGGCGTGTTGGTCACATGTTACAGCAGCCTATTTATTTACCCTATAATTTCTGTCTGTTTCTACATGGTGAGGTGTAATGATGTGTTTGTAAACTCACTTTTTCATGATAAATTGAGATTAGATGACAGTGAGGGTGAGTGTATGTTTATAGTCATCGGATTTCCCATTATTTACAAGAATAAGTGGTTTTTGATTTTTATCTATCTATAAAGCAAGGAACGTCTGTGTGCGTGTGTGTTTGTGAAGCAAATATCTCCGCGACGCAGTGTCTGAACGACGGCTTCCAAATACCTCGAGTGTGTGCATCCATAATTTTGGAGTCCTTTGGTCATTCCAAAACCAATTTAAAACCAATTTGAAATGACCAAACCACACTGTGGAACTCCTGTCAAACATTGTTTTAGAACACTGATGATGTCATCAACAGTGATGTCATCAGTGTTCCAAGAATGTTCAAACTGATGATGTCATCAACAGTGACTTCATCAGTGTTCTATTCTATGCTAATGCTAAGCTAATGCAGTGCGACGCTGTCTGTTCACGATAACTTGAAAAGTTATGAATGGATTTTTATGAAATTTTCAGGAAATGTGGAACTCCTGTTAATGTCAATATGAATGCATACCTCCGACATGTACTAGTTTTTAAAATTCAAAAAAATTGAAAGCAATTTTTTTTTTTTTTTCCATGGTCAAGAACAGATTAACAAAACTAAGAATTTTCTGTTTTTACAATCATGTTGTAGGGGAAAAAATAAAATAAAATGTGTAAACATAGAAACCAAAAAACACCAGTTTCTTCATATGCTGTGACTGGAAGTTGCTGTTTTTAAAGTAAGAGCACGTATGACGATTGTGCCAAAAGCACAAATTATTGTTCTTGTACATGTGGTTTCTTTAGCCCAGGCTAAAATATTAATGATAATGCATTGGATTTATATAGCGCCTTTCATAGACACTATTCTACTATTCTAGCCACAGCTGCTCTGGGGTAGACTGACAGAAGCGAGGCTGCCGTACTTCGTGATTGGCCCTTCATCCCACCACCAACACCCACATTCATCCTAGAAATTAACAAATAAAAGTGTTAAAATATGGGGTTTTATATAATGTTTATTTTTAGTAAAAAGTTCTCTGTTCTCTGTAGTTGTCACCAGGCTTATGTTGTAGAGAGTTGGGTGTGTTTCAGTCCACATCGAGGTTGGATTCCCAGTTGCCCCTTTCCAGTGTCCTTGGGTAAGACGCTAAACCCCAAGTTGCTCCCAGTGGACAACTAACGCCTTGCACGTTGCTCCCCGTAGACAGCTAGTGCCGAGCATGGCAGCTGGGTGGCCACTGATGTGTGAGTGTGTGTGAATGAGTGGAAGTGACAAACAATGTAAAGCACTATGAAAGTACAAGATAAAGTGCTTTCACTGAAGTCCGAGTGATGATCCGAGTCTGCACTTGTAACATCAAGGACGAATAAAGTCGCTCGCAGACAGAATGACCTCTTATTATTTATTACATTATTGACTCATTAGTCATGATGCAACAGTGAGTAAGCGGTGTTTTATTTTGTAGGAGGGTCATGCTGACCTACAATGAGGCCATTTGGTCAAAACATTCAGCACATGATAAACTGAATGTCCTTTGCTTTTAAAATGTTCTTAATTAAAACTTAAAATATGTTTTTCAAGGCATATTTTACAATAAAACTATAACATGTGAAAAGACTAGGTTGAAACTAGATTACACCATTATTGTGACTGAAACTGAGAGTTTTCACCTGATCTACCGACCAGATGTGATGGAATGTTGGGCAGCATAAACCTAGGGTGACCATACGTTCGGAATTAACCGGACATGTTGTCTTTTCACGTCTTGTCTGGGGATATTTTACAAATTAATGAAAGTTTCCGGGTTTTTCAGGGACCTTGAACGCATGTTGGGAACACATTATTATATATGAAAGACCGGTGTCATATACTGAGTTTGCATTGTACTGAGATTGTATATGCGTATATATATACGCATGCGCGCCCATGCGCATTACCAACAAATTAATTTTTGCTCAAAAAATAACAATACATTTGTGTTTATTTTTGTTTGTGAACGGACACATGTTTTATTTGTTTATTGGATTGGGTTAGGTTAGGGTTATATTCTCAGTACGGTGGTAAACACTGTAACTGCAAATCTGAGAAATTCCACCAGTTTCTGAAAGCTAAGAAGTTGCTCTTTAAAGTTATTGTGATAGTTTTACTCACACATGATGGAATCATTAAAGATGATGCTTTGTTTTGATGAAATCGTCACACACGAGGAAAAGAGAAAGAGAAGTAAAGAATAAGAAAGAGATTAAAAAGACCAAATAACGGTGGATTTAATTGAAAAGGTTATTTATTGAAGTGTATTGTTAATGATTATTTACTGTTTTGTAAGACTTGAGTTTTTTTTGTTATAGTTTTAATTTCTAGGAGGCAATGTTTCTCATAGTTGGTTCAATGATTGAGATTTTAAGAAGGTTTATATGAGATTTTGAAGGTCAGATTGTTAAAGTGCATAATAAAGGTGATTGACTTGAGTCGCCAGTGATTGTAGATAGTTTTTAAGTCTTTGTTATAGAAATAAATACATTTTTAAAGCTTGTTGACAATAAGAACCCTTATTATATTGTATTTTGCCGCTACATGGTAGATTCAAGAAAATGCTGTGTACTTTGAGCAGGGTTGGGGTCAATTACATTTTTCAGTTACAATTACTCTTTCAATTACCCATATTCAGTTACAAATAAAGTGACCAGAATTTTTTCCAATTACAAATAAATTACAATTATTTCTTATCCTCAGAAAGTCAAATACAATTACATTCCCAATTACTAAAGTTAAATTACAATTAATCACAAAAACTGAGCCTGAAATAAATTACCTAATAAAAGTAAATTTTCCTTTTGTGTTAACTTTCTGTTAGCATCTCTTATGATAACGGGTCCTAAATCAGCTGTAAAATACACTTAAAACAAATATCTATCATCTAATTTATTTTTTTATCTGTTGGTTTCCTTGTTATGCTTCCTGATCAATGAAAATATAGGTTTTAATATTTTTGGTTTGGGCGTCTGAGCCTTTTTTGTGTCACTATACCCCACGATTTAATTTTTTTTAATGGTAAAATGTGTGAAAGCTTGATATGAAACATATTTTAATAATCGATAACAATATACTGTATGTGTAGAACTGTACATGGAACTGTAACATGGTTCCCCAGTTTAGCGTTAAATTATAATTGACATTTCTTATTGAATTGTCATGGCAATTACAATTATAAAGTCAATTATCTACAGTTCATTACAGTTCAATTACACACACGTATACAGTATATATATATCCTTTATTTAACCAAGATCGTTTACAGCAAACACACATACAAAACACAAATATAATGTTTGTTTCGATCCAATTGAGCTTATTTCTCTTTCTTGTATAATTGTCTTGAATTCCCCCAGAGTTACAAGATGTGTCAAAATGTAATTACAACAATTACAACAGCAACTGATTTTTTAAATTACAATTATAACTACGTCAGAATTGTAATTAATTATCAGTTGCACGATTACAATAATAATTGAGCCCAAAGCTGACTTTAAGTATGTCGAGGTCGACCCAAGTGTCCTCTTTTTTTTGGAAATCAAAATGTGGTCACCCTAAAAAAAACAAGAGTCCCCTCTGTTTTTCTCAGAGAGGGCTTGTCACTGAAGCTGTCCTCTCTACAGAGTAACCAGATGGAGCCTGATGCTCAGGGCAGTCAAAGGTGGCCTCTGGGAACCTCTTCTCTCGCCCCTTTGCCCCGTCTCCCCCCCCCCCAAATCTGGGCTCCAACTGGGCAAAGTGACCCACTGTCCACCTCTTACCTGCTGTCTAGGCCAAAGCCCCTTCTTTCCCCCGTCTGGCCCATCTCTCCTGCAGTGGACGGTGCCTAAATGCCAGCACGTCCCACCTGGACCTAGCCAAGCCTGTCCCGAGCATCGGGGGGGCCAGGCGTGACACGCACTGCCGAGGGCACTCACCCCTGACAGGAACACAATGGCCCAAGGACTGGCTGGCTGACTGGGCGAGGTACAGATAATACCGTTAATTGTGCAGAGTGGCAAACAGCTTCCTGGAACAATGAGAAACCAGTGGAGCAGTGATTGGAAAATACTTTCCATTGCTAAAAGTCATGCTCCCACACACAAAATATATGCACACGCATGTGCATGTAGTTCAAAGCTATTGCGCCCTAGTTTGCACTGCCACATAAAAATACGGTATGAAATATGTAAGGTACCAACAATGTTTAAGCAATCAGTGACAAACATCATCCCCTAAAGGATCATCACGTAAATTACCTTGATTTTGTGACCAAATTAAAATCTTCCTCTTTAATTTTATTTCAATACGAAAAATACGATTTTACATCGTCCCAATACAGTGAATGTGTGCTGTACAAAGAGTTTATAGCTGTTTCTAATTTACAACTCTTGTCCCTAGTAACATGGATTACAGGATAATATATTCGATGGATCCATTTTGAGACCAATTTCTATTTAATCAGGGAACTTTAGTGGAATAATTCTAGAAGAATTGCAAGATTTTTGAAAAATTGAAGTTCTGCCAACAATTTGAGATTAAAAATGACTGCAACCATCTGATATAAACATGGGTAATCTGTGAACCCTGCAAATATTGATCAACAATGTGCCATTTCATTTTCAGACCGATTTGGAAACAAAACCAATTTTAGTTCACAGACCAAATATTGACCTTTTACCTTAAGTGACCTGTATAGATTTAAGGCGAGAAAAGAAGTAGTTTCAAAAATAAAATGCCCTAGACTCAATTTAACGTATAAATATTAGATGAAATATCTAAGGCACCGATAATATCCCAGCAACAAGTGACAGATATCAGTCCCTACTGGTTCTATACTTAAATTCCCTTGATTTCTGAAGTATATATTTTATGGATTACAGGATAAAGTATTCAATGGGACTATTTTTTTTTTTTACTCATTTCCATTTAACTTAAAGAAATATTGTGGGAAAAATTCCAGAAAAATTTCAAGAGTTCTGTCAACAATTTGAGATTAAAAACAACTGCAATCATCTGAGTGAAAAGTGGGAAAACTCTGAGTTCTGCAAATATTGTGAGGTTTAATTGAATTTGTGTATTTAAAGGGGACTAAGATATCTACAACTGAATTAGTTGCTATAATTAACACAGTGATTCATGTTCACTGTTTTGTTTTGTTTTTTCCTGCGGACCATATTGGATGCTCAAAGGGGCAGGGTTTGGTCCCCGGTCCTTATGTTTCGCACTAGTGGTTTACACATACATACTGCATGAATAACTTACTTTCATAACTAGTCCAGTGCCCGACAGAAGTATGTATTTATATAGTGGGAGGGGCTTAAGTAGAGTTGTCAATTATGGCCAAATGAGTATGTGTTTGAAGGTTGGATGTACAAAGAGGTGTACATACTCTGTACTCTGTAGTGTTATAAAGGGGTTTATTTGTGGGTGCAAAGTAAAATAGCATGTGCGATTTCCCTGGTTTAATTCTTTGTGTGTTGTTTTTTTTTTTACTCATTTTCATATATTTTTTGTTTGTTGTATTTTTCTGTACTGTATGTTTTTTGGAGTCATTATGTGCATTTTTTTTTATAATTATTGTGTTTTTGTTGTCTTTGTAGTGTGATTCTGGAGTCATTTTGTGTAGTTTTGTATCTTTTTGGTGTAGTTTTGTGCATTTCCATTGTCATTTTGTGTAATTTTTGTATAAACATTTAGTTTTGTGTATTTTGAGTTATTTTCATTTTTTTGTTGTCATTTGGTGTATTTTTCTGTAATGTACGTTTTTTTGGAGTCATTTTGTGTGTTTTTGGAGCCTTCGTTTTATTTTACTCATTAGGTGTATATATATTTTTTTATTATAAATACCTTATGTGTGGTGAGGGCGTGTTTTGAGATCACAGGTTGTTGCAACACCAAATAAGTCACAACTCTCTCTCAACGGTTCTGTGTGCGTTCAGCATGTACAGCCAAGGTGCGCATTTGTGGTTATATAGGATGTGGTGAAAATAACTTCCGGGTCCCGTCATAATCATAACTTCTGGGTCCTGTCCTTCCGGTCTAAACAGCAAGCGGTCAAACAAATATGAAAATAAACTCACCAAATAAGTCCAAATTGACGCATGCACACACTCGGGCTGTGTGCAAGCTGTTGATAAAGTTTCAGGTCGAACCAACACTGCATCGGGGAGAAATTCGCTCCACACACACACACGCAGACCGATCTTGCTTTATAGATAGAAGATAGATAGATAGATACATATTCAGACCAAAGAAAATACTCAAACCTTGTACTGTCCTTAAAACTGTACATGGCCATTAAAAACATTTCTGATTCTGATATGAAGGACATTTCCATAGATCTGTAAATCTATCAATCTGTTGTTGAACATGTAAAATAGAATAGATTAGGAATATGACACACAATAATTGTGTAGTTATGTGCTGAGTATTGTGTGTCCGTATTTGGTCTGTTTTCTGTGAGACTTGTTGCCATACAGTCCGGATGTTGTAGCCAACTACTACTGTTCTGTTATCTGCTCAGATGCCATCAAATTGAGTGGCAGCCTCCCCAGCTTGCATGCATCTGGGGTGTGAGGGGTATGTGTCACAAACAGTCACACGTCCCACAAATCCACTCGCTTTATCACCTGCTGACATTCATATTCATGTCACTATGCTTCTCTGGCCGGAGACAGAATTCACTTGGTTTTACTGACCAGCGAGGCTTCTCTTCTGTGTCCAAGCTGCTTGAACATTATACACGGTTTTCCCAAATGCAGTCTACCAAAACGTTTTCCACAAGTAATAAACACATTAACATAAGGTTTAAAAGATGAATAAGAGTAAAGTGATTCCAGCATTTTCCATTTCTATGCATAGGTGCAGCTCTTTTATTGAATACTAATAATAAAGTCATTTTCCACACATTTTAAAAGTTACTAAACCTCCAGTCAGATTCACAATGTTTGCTGTTGGTTTCCCTTCACCTGCTGTGATGCATTTCTAGAACCTAATTCTAGAACCTAAGTGTTGAAAGGAAATTTGGATAAAAGTCCTTCTGCGAATTCTTTAAAGGTCCTATATCATGCTATATTAAGATCTTCCAAAATCAACTACAGCCACATAAGGGTAATATTTTACATTTTGCAATTAAAATACTGATTTATTAAGATATATTGCTTATTTTCTTTCAACCCGGAAGTTGAGACGCACGGTTTCCCGGAGCGCCGCCTCTCCCCGTGTGTGAGTGCCTCTCATTTCATGACGTAGCCCTCGAGCCCCGGCAGCATGGGCAACAGGCACGCCCACCAATCTTTGTGAACAGTTCCAGAGAATGTATTTCAAATATAAAGACAATGAAGTGACTATAGCTTACTGTACATTTTGCTTGAGGTTTATTTTACTTATGGCTGTGGCCTCTCCATCAGTGGGTTTTAATGTGGTAATTGCTCGGTTTGAAGAAGTAATTCACTGGACAATCCACTTTGGAACTGGTGAAGGTTCACCAAGCAGTCTTCTGACGGTCACAGATGCTGGATGGTGTGTTGCGTGTTCCCAGAGATAAATTCCAACCACTTCTGGCAAGTGGACTCTTCTTTAGGAAGTTTGAACAAATTCCGAGGACTTTCGCAGTCGAACACGCATTTTTGGTTACCAGAGATTATCGTTTGGTACAAAAACAAAGACCGTTTATTTTCCCAGTGCAGACTGAATAAGAGATGACAATGACCATCCAAACAGATGTTCTTCAGCCGCTCGCATGCCACCAGAGAGAATGGGCGTGTATGTTCACTGTGGAGGGGCGGCACCAGCAGCAGGCACTTCCTGCAGGGGACGGTCAATAATTCTAGTGACGTCACTAGAATTTGAAGCGCTTGTTTTTCAGAAGAGAGCAGAGACGCAGCTCAGAGAGCAGGATTAATGACGATTTCTCAGAGATGTAGGAAGGAATCCCAATAATGCTTTGGGGGTGTTTTTGATAAGGAATTAACATTGTAACATGTGTATCATCACTTTGATTAATCAGTGAAACAATTAGCCCACAATGCAATGTATCCTCTTAAAAGGACAACACTGACTACAGATGAGAATACACAAAAAAGGACGGTTCAGAACATGTAACCCATGTAAATTTGCGATGGTAAAACGGGACGGGACCCGGATAAGCAAACTGCTTCTCTCGTCTCCTTTTTCGGCATGTACAAAAAGAAAAAAAAAAAATGTGAAAAAAAAAAAAAAGTAAATGTAACCATGTCGGAAATAAACTGAATAAATAAAAATAAATAAATAAATAAATAAATATTCTAATGAGTAAATGCAAGATTTGCTTGCTAAAAATAGGTGTGTGCGCGTGACATCATGATGTAAATTGCGATATTTTTTATGAGTTGAAGAAGAGTAGATCATTTTTTTATTTATTTTTTTTTACAATGCACCATAAAATGGTAAAACAAAAAAACAGTTAATATGAGTTACCTGTTTATTTAAAACATTCACTTAAGGCACTCACTCATTCATTCTGTGAACAACTTTATGGAGGTTTTAACAACTTTACTTTACAGCACAATTCACACTCCTTTCTGAGGCGCTTCACCATCACTCTCACACATGACCTGCCAATAATATCACTGTGCTACCTACTGCCCTCTACTGGCCAGGATGGACATTCAAACAACTGTCAGTATGTACACAATGGCAGGCACAGACGTCTAATAACACAAATCCTTTGCTGTCTTAATACTTTTTATCATATTAAATTAAATTGATAATTTCCCACGGCACACCTGATGACCTCTCACTGTATTGCTGCAGCCCAGTGGGTAATACCGCTGTTATAGATCATAGATATTGATAATCTTGTCAATTTACTTACAATATCATAGGTTCTGATGGGATGTGGTTGGAAACAGGAAATTTCAGAACCAAAACGTCTGCCTTTAAAGTGATTTTATTCCCTTTTGTTTTGAAATTGCTTGAATTTCAATGAACAGAAAGAGGATGGCCGTTTAAGATTTTAGTGTTTCAAAACAAGTAAATTCAACATTAGGTTTACAGATGTTAATGACAATCTTTTTCACGTTTAAACGTCTTGTTATTTCATAGTTGCAAGAAAGAAAACCTTAGTGCCCGATGCTTTTGAAGTGAATCTCCATCTTTCTTCTAACTTGAGTAAAAAACAATCTCTGAAAATTAATTTTCTTCATCTTTTCGTTCTTCTGCGCGTTAACCTTCGTGATGAGAGTTGGCTCCCGTCGTTGTGTGTTTACGCATGTGTCTGTTGGTTGAGCAGTGTGTGGGTGATTCACAGGGGGCTTCTCTTCCCTGTTTGGCTCCGATTTTGGCAGCCCTTCGTACTCCGCCATGCATATGGAAACATGCAGGAGTGGGCCTGGAATCAAGGTCAGGCCTGGAAAACGATGTAGCAACACTCCCAAGACCTGACTTTCTGCTGAGTTTGGCATTGTGCTGGCCCGTCCCCTGAGGCCACAGTCAGGAGTCACCCATCGCGCTGAGCCAGAGCGACCTGTAATGAGCTGCGGCGAGACACTCCAACTCAGGGATGGCGTTTGTAGATGGTTGGCATCCGAGAGCTGTAAGACGGGACGACATGGTCTTTTGGCACAAAAAGTTCCTTGGCTTGATCGTTCATTCTTCAAGGAACTCACCTAGAAATTAAAAAACTAGCGCATCAGAAATGAGAAACACGACACATCTGGCATTGGCATGAAAAAAGGGTAGATTTTAAAAACTTTGTAATCTGTCAAGCTTTAGGGTTGCCGGTCAGATGCGGACACAGAGTTTATTTGTCAAATGGCTTTTGGGAACAGACTGGACTGGAATTCAAAGGTATACATGCTTTCAGTGTGTGTGCCTCAGTGAATCTGTTATTGTTCAGCAATGTTGGTCAAGTTACTTAATAGTAATTAGTTAGTGATTAGTGATGACACCACCAAAGAAGTAATCCAGTTACTTTACTGATCACTTGTTTCCAAAAGTAACTAGGTACCTTAATTACTTTACTTTATATAATTAAGGTACTTTTAAAAAATGTGATGCACACAATATTAAACACTAGTTTTTTCAGCTTAGTTCTATTCTTTTGGCATGTTCCACATTAGAAATTTAATGAAATGAAACAAAATGAAGCAAAAATTTTTGACTTGTTGAACTTTTAAACTTATTTTACTGCACATTTCACCAAATTTTAATAAAATAAAACAACTCTTTCTTTTATTAACTCATATTTCTGACTTTCTCTGTGGCAGCTTGACACCGTTTTCGGCCAGTACTTTTTTCTACGATGCGTCGAAATGATTCAGAGTCTACGATAATAAATCCCGCAACGAATTTCAACAATTAAGCAGCACGTACTCCCTTCACTCATAAGTCTATTTTCACCTGTTTAGCAGGAGATTGGCCCTCGGAATTTGCTTGGTGGAAGTAGATGTCGATCTCGGGCTTTCTCAATGACTTTTACATTCCTGTGCCGGCTTGCAAGGTGCTTGCTCAGATTTGCGGTGGAATTCTTCGACGTACAGTAGATACAAGTTTTTATTTCCACACAGAGTGCACAGCACTGTTTTTGTCATCTTTTATGGAGTCAAACTCAAAGTAATGTTAGTACTTCCAAGCGGCTTGGACATTCTCTCTCTCGCGCTTTATTTTCCTGTGTGTTGTTTACCAATGATGTCGACCTGCTTACGTCATTGGCTATAAAACGTGAGATGCCCCACAAACGGTAGCGAGACTGTATCAATTAGTAACGCAGCCTGCTTGGGGGAAAATAATTGTAATGTAATTATTGTTTATTCAATTATAATCCCTTACGTTACTTGTTACTTCTGAAAAGTAATCAGATTAAAGTAATGCGCTACTGCCCATCACTGTTGTTCTGTGTTCTCAGGGTTATGTACAGTATGTTGCTGATAGCAATAGTCATAACAATAGCATAGCCCGCTCTGGCAGAGTCCTTGGTGAATGCTATCAGTGTACAATGGTATCTGGCCTCCTTAGGGCAGTCTGCCTAGAACTGACCAGGAGAGATTATGTAATCACATAGCAATCCCTGCTTTGTTAAAAACAAACTATTATTTTTTAACACAAAGAGAGACATCAAACACCCATACTTACTAACACAAAACTATTCCCAGTATCTTCAGTCTGTTCCATTTCCTATTTTATACTATATTTTACTGCATTTTACGACCATTTACAGTCAATTACTGTCTTTCCAAAACTTATGTCAGAAAAACAGTAAAAACCTGCAAAGACCAGGAAGACAAAACTGCCCCCGGACACTAAGCAAGTGTGATTTGACCAATCAAGCTAAACTAGGCAATACATGGAATTACAAGTTACAATTTCCTCCATCATTCTATAACCTAATAAGACCATTAAAGTTACCTTTTCTCCTTCAGTCTTCCAGAAACCCTATTTAATATATTATGCAGAAACCTTAAACTAAAAGGGTTAAACGAGGAGTAGGTTTGCTAGTAAACTAGTCACCATCTTAAATAACGTTTTCATCTAAATAAAGTCAAACCCCCCCCCAGGGGAAAACATCTGAAACACAAAAAATGTGGCGATCACAATCGATTGTTTTGTTGTTGGCTAAAAAGTACAAAGAATCCAAAAATCAGTGAGCCCCATACCACTTTTGTGCTGACCTTAAAAGGAAGCTGTGCGCTGTGCAAACATCTGGTCCATCAGCTGGATCCTATGCATCAGCGGGCACAGGGACACACTGGGACAGGTTGGCGGCTGCCTTTGACAGCAACAGTTAATTTCCAACATAATCAATTTATGTGCAGCTCCATAATAACCATCTGTGTTCTGCACGAGGAGGACAGTCCTGAGGAACGGAACAGTGTTGGCTCTTCCTCCTCTCCATGAGTGCCATTGGGAACTAAAGGGAGAAGAGGGAAAATGAAGGTTCAAAGGGGGGAGTAGAGGAAAATGTGAGTGGGTGCTGATCAAAAGTGCAAGAAAACTGAGAATAAACTGTATTAGGAAGAGCGAATGAAGTAAAGCAGTGGCTATCAAACTTAATTTGGCTCAAGATCCCCTTTGTCTTATTTCTGAATCCAAGTACCTCCTTTGTCCGATTATAACATTTTGCTTAGAAAACTTTTTAAAAACAACTATAGATCATAATGATGGATGAAATAGTAACACACGTTAAAGAATCTCATTTTGTAAATAAGTGGAAAAAAACAGTATTAAGTGCTGTCGTTCCCAACCTTTTTGTTTGGTTCGTGACCCCCATTTGGGTATCAATAATTTCTGGCAACCCCAAAGACATTTTTTTTTCTAGAATTTTTGATCATGTTTGAGCTCAGATATTTTTTTTACTGCATTTTAGTTTAACTAGTTTCACAAAGTTAAAGTATAGCAATGTTATTGTATAAAATTGTTGTTTTAATTAAAAAAATTATAATAATAAAAAAATGTATTTTAATTTTTCAGAAATTTCCCGTGACCCCACATGGGGTCCCGACTCCTAGGTTTAGAAACACTGATTTAGTTGCTCCTGAATAGGTTTATTTCTATAGTTTTTCTCATTTTCGTTCATATTAAGCCTGACACTTTAATTTTTAATTTTCCTCTCTCTCACGCAAGTACCCCCCTGTGTACCCCTAGGGGAACACGTACCCCAATTTGAGGAACACTGAAGTAGAGGATGATGAGGTGAATGTCAGGAAAATGGACTAACACTGGTACCTTTGATGATTCTTTTATTAGATAAATCATAGTGTAGACCTCATAGTTCAATTAATCAACATACTTTACTCCAAAAAGAAAGGAAAAAGTCAAAATTGCCACTTGAAAGTTTGTTTTTATCCCTATTTTTTTGGTACATTTTCTCACATTGCATTGTGGGATGTAGAGTCCCATGAACAGATTTTTAGAATTTTTTTTACTTCATTTTTACTCTGATTTCTTGGTTTTTTTTCACGAGACAATGTTTCACTAGTTTGTTCCGAGTATTCCCTGTGATATCAGAATGAAGTAAAAACTCTTCCAGGCACCTGTTTACGGGACTCCACATCCCACAATACAATGCACGAAAAATTTCAACAAACTAAATGTTTACCGTGGAGATGAAAAGAAACTTTCGAGCTGCATTTTTTACCTTTTTCCTTTCTTTTTGGGGTAGTAAATGATATATGTTAAGGTTTTGTTTATTCAGGCAACTTTTTTCAGGAAATTTATGAAGCATAACTTATGGTGGGTAGCAGCTTTAAAACCAATTCAAGGACGACAATCTTCAAACTCAAAAAAGATAAAATAACACCTTACACAGGATGCAACTACACCATCTGAAACAGGTCTCCGATTTATTTGGTTGTACAACAAGGTGGGCTCTCTTGGCATTTGAAGCCCATTGCATCCTCATCCACCTCCAGTGTCAAAATTGGCCAGGGAAGATGCCACTCAGCCGATTACTGAATCACCTTAGTGAGCCAATTACACTGTGGGCTGTCAAAGCCAATAGCAAACAGTGCCTCACACACAGACACCCACAGCTTGGCTCGGGCAAAACAAAACATGAAAACAGAATCGAGCCCCAATGACCCTTCACCCCTCCACATGCACGTTTCATCACAACAATCAGCATAATGCACTGTTCCGCTTTGGAAAACTTTGGGATTACTTTGACCAAAAATGAACGTTAGTTGAAGGAGATTAAATTGCATTCAAGAAAACACAATTCTGGATATAAAGAATCTGTGTATGTTTTGTGCTTTGGTTTTTCCATTTAAAAACTAAGCAAAACCGTGGTCATTTCGTTTTACTGATTTTGATTGATAACGGCAAATCACTGAACTTATCAAAAACCACTAACATAGTTCTACTCACTGTGATAAATTTCGTGAGATTTTACTGTAACAATTTGGAACATTTCTGAATTAAATCGATTTTTTTTTTTAGCGCATCACCATCGTACAATGTCATATCTCTAGAAATTCATGAGTAACCAATAACACAGTGTTGTAGCTCATGGACACTCTCTACTATCAATGTGATAAGTTTCATGAAAAACCAAAGAACAAACCATACAAGGATTAAAAAGTTGTTTGTAATCTTAATCTCTTCTTAGTCTCAGGCTTAGAAAGAAAGTTGCCATGTTCAAAATATCCCATTGATGTACTATAAACAACAAACTCAATGAGTATACTGTCTACAAATATGCATTCCCACTGAAGTATACTTACAAATTTCCCAAGATGCATTTCGAACCTACGACAAAAACCTGGAGCTCACTGAGGCGAAACATCTCCATTGATTTGCCACTTTTGAAAGTTATGAAATTGACCAAGTAGAATTTCAGTATGTGGTCATTTGATCCATAAAAGTCACGGAAACACATTCCATTCCGACATTTCAGAGATTCCAATATTTACGACTGACGTTAACTTCAAAACAAGAGCCCTATTTACAAAAGTGTTAAAAACTAATGGAAGACAAGAAGAGATGCTTTTATTTTGAAAAGAGGATGTTTGATTTTTAGCTCGAAGCTGGTTTCAGGATGATTTTAATATTCCCTGAAGGTGCGCTTGCAATGTATCACGGGGCGGTTGAGTATGACTTGGTTGCCCACCGTGCCAACTTAAAAATGTCCCAATATAGTATACATCTGGGTATTTCTTGCGTACTCAATATTTTCATATTATGTAAGTTTGACATCAAAGTATGAGTAGTATGTTAGTATGACATTTCGAACACAGCCAGTGTTTGTTTTCCATTACCTTTTGGTTGTCTTTACTTCTTGGTTATGGGTGCAACTTCCTGTGTGCATATACAAACAGCCTTTGTTACTGAAACAGACGTCTCAACTCTCTTTATTGTCATACACACAGTTAAGTTTCACAGTAGAACAGACAGAGCGTACGATTTCATTAACACATGCACGCACACATACAAACTAATGATGCAGAAACATAACAAGATGCATCCAACTCACCTGATAGTGTGAACCTCAGGTGTGCGATTCTGTCTGAGGGATTTTTTTTTCTTTTCTTTTAAACGCGATGGCTGCTAGATTCAGTCTCCGATACAGTCCATCTAACCTGTCATGCATTATCCATGTGCTGTGTGAGGGTCCATGTGTGCCTGTATATACTCACATCCTGCTATAATTGACATGCAGTGGGTCCTAGCTGCATCGTGTGTGTGTGTGTGTGTGTGTGTGTGTGTGTGTGTGTGTGTGTGTGTGTGTGTGTGTGTGTGTGTGTGTGTGTGTCTGTGCGTGCGTGCACGTGTGTGCGTGCGTGTATTTCTCTCTGTGCATCCTCTGGGCCACCTGGACATAATGATCTTCAGCTGCCACCATTGCCACCAATACAAGTGGTGAAACAAGCTGCATTAAATATCCATATTTAGTCCGTGTATACATTTTTTTTTTTTCATATTTCACATTAATACGACTGTCCATCGCAGATGAAAATGACTTGTTTGTTGCTTGTTTGTTAGCAGGATTACATCAAAAGTTCTTCACAGATTTTGATTAAAATAAATTAACCAAAGTTAGACCGTACGCCTTGGAAAAGTCCATTGGTTTTTGTCATTGTTTTAGTCTTTTAACAAAACTGCAACTAATTTTTAGTTAAAATTTAGTCATCAGGACTATTTCAGTTATAGTCTAGTTTTACTCAACTAAATAACATTAAGATTAGTCAACTAAGTCTTTCACAGATGTAGTTGACTAAAATATAAAGCATAATAGTTTATGCATTTTGTAAAAAAAAAAATAATTTGATTACCATTGATCAACCTGATATGGGATATTATTAATGTTTGTAAATACACAAAGACAGATGTGATGTGATCAATGCGTATGATCACGCGAGCATCCTATGTCCCGCAAACGCAAACCCAATCAGCTTATGCTTGCTATTGGATCACTTACTTCCACACAACAAAAGTTATTTTGATTGGATTCCTCACAAAAGAAACTTTGTTCTCCTTGGATTTGGTCACATTATAGTTTTTGTTAGTTAACGGAAATGTCTATATATTTTGATATGGTTTTCGTTTACGTGTATTTATTTTTACTTTGTCAGAGTCTCGTTAGTGTCACTTCAACAAAAATTGGTTGACGAAAACTCTGATGAAAATCTTTCATTAACAAAATAAATGCTATTATTTATTGTACCATGATCAGGATCACTAATCCCGATAACTGCCAATATCTGGCAAAGAGGATGGTTGTTGAGTAAAAACCAAATCTTATACATGTTTGGAGGAATGGTTAAATAGTTTTGATCAAAGCAAACGTTAACATCTACAGATTTACAGAATTACGTTTTCCTTAATCATGTAGTTTTTCATGTGAGAGTCTGTCGCAAGAAGCCAGATAAGTTAGTTTTACAATCTCAGGTAATCTCTTTGTTCATAGTGTATTTGTGATCTTAGGTGCACATGAGTGATAGACATGCTCACTCCAATCACTTCTTTTTTTTTCTCATCTCCAAGTCTTGATTCGATTATTTTTTCCTTTTTTCCTCAACCAGAAGCCTTTGATTCTGCCCTGCTTCTCAATTCTTCATGGAACTCCAGCATTTCAAAGAGTTCTTCTCCTCTCCCCTCCTCCTTCCCAGGCGGAGCGCTGGCCAAGTCTGGAAGAAGGTCTGCCCATCAGAGGTTGGCTGCTATCAGCAGGGGGCTGCATGTCTCCAATTCAGGTCATCCTTGGCTACAGACGGGGACTTAAAAGCAAGCCACAACACGTCCTGTGATCCCAGTAAGCACGCTTGTTAGTAGAATTGATAACGGACCCATACACCTGGGTCCTCTGAAGTTGGCTTGGCATTTTAAAGGGGAAGACAGGGAGCCAGGGCAGCCAGATACTGCCTGAAAACGTGTCAAACCCTGTAAAGGAGGGACTGGGGGGGAAAGGTCTTTTTGGCATGTGACGAAACAGAATACGTTTGTGGGAACGACCTAGAACATTGTGGGATGATGTACAAATAAAGGATATATGGCATGGAGTCACCCTGAGAGGCCGGATAATGTTTTACCTCTAATGTGCTAAACCATTTGTACATTTCTTGTACAAAGATTCAGCAATTGTTTAATTTACAGCATATAATTGTAGCTTACACTTTTATTGAAACCCTAAAGACCCTTTAGATCACGTGACTCCTCCTATGGTAGCCATGCTTTACGTCTAGGACAGTAAAACATATTCACAATTAACGACCAAAACTCTTTACAGTTTGTGGGGAAAGCCGACGACTCCCGACTCATGATCCCATGATTTGTGATGTGGAACAAAGACTGAAAAACATAATGCTGCGTTCCAGTTAACTCGGAACTCAACATTTCCGTGTTGGAAATTCTGATCTCCGAGTTCAACCGAGTTTAGCGGCATATCTCAAACATAGCTGATAGCCGCTATAATATCAGAGATTTCCCCCCCGACTTTAACGAGTAGTAGCTTCGACGCCAAGTGGCGTTCCAAGTCACTTTTTCAAGTAGTAGGTCGGAAAGTGGCGAGTTCCGAGTTGCTTGATCTAGTATTCCGAACTAAGCATTAGATCACGTTGTTAGACCTCGTTTGATTACGCGAGATCTCTGGCTTAGAGGAATATGTGTGTGTGTTGTGTTAGGATTATCGGAGCACACACACATACAGTACAAACAAAACTGTTCTGTTTTTATCTTCATATATGGGCTCTATAACAGATACAGTAACAGAAAATCCCTACATGTGTACCGCGCTTTAGTTCTTACAAGTCTCGATGTATTGTGAGTTTGGCTTTAGCAAAAAAATCAATGAAAGACCTAAAAGTTCCCTCTATCAATAGTGTAATGTTCAACTTTAATTTTCCTTATTGTGTCTTAGTATCAGTTTTTGTGCCGTTATCAGGCTTTTTCTTTTTAATTTCTGATAATAGTTATGTCAGCAGTAGTCTGTGTTTCGATATCACTTGATATGTTTTGCCGGCTTCAGAAATCGAGGCAAAAACAGTGACGCCAAGCGGAAAGGTCTATATATGTGGGGGCTTGTGCATATTTGACTAAACATGCCACGTCTGGCTGAGTTTGATATCTCGCCTCCATATTTTGGGATTTTTGAAACTGCAGCATACCCAAACATTTCATGCTCCCACAGCAGCAGCAGCACAGGCACTGAGCTCAGATGCCACATTTATGATAATCAGAGTATAATTCATTTATTGGGCCTACCTTAGCCATGTGTTGACCCCACGGCCATGTTGCCAGCTCACATCTGGCTGCATGGTGCGCTGCTCAGTCCTGGATGGGATTCGCCCCTGGTGATGGGGCATCTGGGAGGCCAGATGAAGCCGACGCTTGATGAGTGCTTTGTCTATTATGGATATGGGGCTTTATGGAGACATTGACAGCTGCACATTGACAGTCTCCTGAGCAAGAGGCCTACTTGAGCAGTTGTGCTCGTTTTCAGTCGTCGAGAAGCGAGAGCTCACAATATTACACGTTTTCCTTTTGCAAGGTTTTACAAGAGAACAACATTTAATAATTTTCTTTTGCCGTTTGTGTGTTTTTAGACAAAACTGAGGATGTTTTACTTGTCCCTGTATTCAAACCTTCCATCCACATTATTATGTTTTGAAAAGCATATACAATGAACGGCTGACGTAACGAAATGTATGTATGTATATTCACATCAAAAATACATGAAGAGTGCAGACTGTTTATACAACGCCCTATGCAACTGCTAACTTGCTTTTCCTTTTTTGAAACTTCATGAATATAAACACACATGCATATATATATATATATATATATATATATATATATATATATATATACAGACAACACAAATATTCTGGCAAAAAACATCACAGCAAGTAATCAAACTAAAGAAAAAACAAATGGGAAAAACAAAAAAAATCGGTAATATCTTTATACATTTGTGGACCTTTTGTTCTTTGGTTATTCAGTTTTAAAACCAAATCAAAATAACAAATAAACGGTGTGGTTATTTAGTTTTACTGACTTAAAACTAAAACAGAAATACCTAAATCCAGAACAACATTTAATTTTCTGTTTTAAAATTAAATGTTGTTCTGAGATATTTGGATATTTACGGGGATGAGAGCTTCATGTTTTAATCTCACCACACAGAAGGGACCCACACACGGGGGTGGACTTTGACTACCGGACAAAAAAAGGAGCAACACATGAGTCACATTATTGATGAACTGGTGATTTGAAACGTTATTAATACATAATTAAATAATAATAAAAAAAAAGGATATTGCGTAAAGCATGCACATGATGTGTGATTAAAGGAACCATAGATGGTGTAATGCATCAACTGGTGCTCCTTGTTTCTTGTGATCAACTTCTGTGTGTGGTGACGGCTGCCGTCAGTGGCTAGCGGTATTATAACGTGCAAAAATAAATAAATATTTTTACTGCCCTCAAAAAAGCTGCAATTGTTTTTGCAAAATTGTCAAATCATAAAAGTTCCAACATCTATTGATCCTCACACCAGCTTCAGAGTTGACCTACACCAGTTTATTTGGACACCATTTGGATCTTAACATTGTTTGGTAAAGTTGGCACAATATTCACAGATTCGGACATCCAGCATCAATAACTCTTTAACGAAACGTCATCGACACACAAATTACGCCTCTTTGCCATCGGTATGACATGGATAACATACTACAAGATCATTTTTATCCAATGCAGCAGAGTAAAAGTCTGTCCCAGTCTGTGGGTCCCCTCTGTGTGGCGAGATTAAAACATGAAGCCCTCATCCATAGTAAATATCCAAATATCACACAAACAGAAGATCTAATTTTAAAACAGAAAAACACTGTTTGTCTGGTTTTTGATTTTACTTTATTTCTGTTTTGGTTTAAAGTCAGTAAAACAAAATAACCACACTGTTTATCTATTATTTTGATCTGGTTTTAAAACAGAATAACCAAAGTACGTACAGTACGCAGATTGCACAACACCCTGGGATTGTCAGATGCACTTCATTTATCTGATTCATACACATTATGATTAAGGTAAAGTTAAATTTCCATTTCAGTCCAACGACTGAGGAATGGACCCCGTATTATTCATTTCTCAGTTTATCTTTTAACAGTCTTCAACTTTTTAATTACACCCACCGATATGAAAATATGCTCCTACAAATCGCTCCATCATAGTGTAAAAACTCCCGTTATGACTGAAACCTTATCAGTGCATCTGATGTGTGCCCTGACACTCCTAAGTGATAGTTTCTGGGTCGAGGCGGTGAATGGAGAGAGCTTGATGAGGATTGCAAATGAAAGATTATCCACCAGTAAGAGACATGTAGCCACAGATCAGGCAAGCCGAGCTGACGTTCTCCAACATTCCCTCCTGCCCGCCATTTGTGAAGGATTTGGGGATTTCATAATTTCCTGTTCTTTCTGAAAGGGGGATGGCAGCACCTGGTCCACACAGCTGTACTTCATTTAGAGAGCAATTTGAAAAGAGCGAGGGGGAGAGGAGAGGAGCGAAGCAGCCTTGTCATTAAGGGCTCCAGAATGGCCTCCGTTTGTTAGACACATGGCACAGAGTTAATGCTGCTGAATGGGGAATAGGCGCTGTTGATGCTGTCACAAATTTCTTATAAGTGCTGTAACATCTGAAAAAGCCTCTCCAAAAGCAAAAGAGAGTGGGGGGGAATGTGAATTTTCCTTATCAAAGGGATTTTTTTGTAGGTAATTGACAGCTGTGGCTGGGATGTGAGCCCATGTTTCTATCTGTTAAGATGGAGTATTCTATTTGTGTACCTTTTCATCTTTCATACACCTTGAAGTTTGTTGTGCACGCACGCAGTTGAGAGCGCTGCTGGAGTTGTATCAGTGCGTTGACAATTAGAATAATAAACAAACTGTTGGTAAACTGAAGGTGATGCAAAGGTTGTGCCGTGCGGATGCGCAGCTGCATCTCCTCTTTCCGAGGTTGATCTGATTGATTTTGACGTGCACATGTGGAGAGGAGAGAAATATCGAGGCGGGATCAAAGGCAAAACGCTTTATTGCCACATCACAGGCCCCTGCTGCATTTTGAATTCTACCAATCTGTCCAAACAGTCAGATAAAATCCTGCAATGAAGAAACGTGTTCCACTCTTTCTCCCTGTTTCAAGCTCCCTCCTCGACATCAGCTGTCTACTCCTCTCCCTCCTCCACTTTCTTCACAGTGAATCCCATGTGGTTAGAAGTGATGCAAGAATGAAAATACTGATCCACAAAGCTAAACGCAACTTCCACAACAACTTGTCAGAGACTTGTCAGACATTACGGAGATACGACAGTAAAAGGAGACAATAAAGTTGGGTGATACAGAAAAGCCTTCAACATATATCTATTCTGAATTCCTTGTTGAAACATTTACAGTGAATTGCTACTCGTAAAAGCATGTTCAGCATTGTTAGAAGTGCGAGTTTATTCAGATACCTTCTCAAAATGTGTTGAAAAATCTGCAAGTGATAAAGCAGATGCTTTGAACACCCTAATGTTCAATACAAGGGAAGTTAAAACTGATGCATCAAATTTAGCTGAGCCGTGTATGACAACATGGTGACAAAATAGATATGACGGCCTCAATTCTTTCTGTAGTCTTGTAAGTGAATTCTGTGACACTGAAACGAAGTGGACTTAGAATTACACATTTTCCTCATATTTTACTTCAAACTCTTCAAAAAGGGATGAAAAACAAAATATTAACCACTGACGTCAACCATAACCCAAACTCTGAATAAAATACTGTAATAAGATGCATTTGCACAAAAAATTTCCAATTGAAACACATTGAGTTTGAAAGTCATATCCGCAGCATGAAAAAAACAATGTCATGGTGGCAAGCACGAAAAGTGTAACTACGGTTTTTGTGACATGGTGACGTTTTTCCATGAGCTCATATTGCATTACTTTATTTTATTAGTTTATTTGGTGAGGACAGTGCACATTAATGAACACCAGTACAATACTTTGTGTAAATGTGCCAGATTTAGCCATGAGCTACTTTCCCTCCATGGCCCTTTTAAGGCATTATATACACATAATATACACACAGACATGGACACAATATATACATTATTTACAACCAACCAACCGAAAAAAATTAAAAATAATAATTCTATAGATGATTACATGACTGATTTGCTTTTAGCCATTTTTTCAGCTATTTTTTGAAAGCTGTAAAGGTAGAACAGTCTCGAACAGTCATTGGAAGAGACTATTCCAAATAGTCATCTCCAGCATCGCTTATCTTCTTCTTACTGTATATTTTCCCTTTTTATTCCACTCAGAAAGTACTGCTAGTTCATTGAATTAAAAAAAAAAGTAAAACTGCAAGACCTTGCATACACCCCCTGTTCCGCCCATAGGCATGTGATGAACTTGTGTGACGTGAATCCACAACCTACCACAGCTGTAATTCACGGTGTAATCTCTAACAAATCCTTGCCACATAACCTTAAAGCCCCCACACATACAGTACCTCAACTCTCCACTGCTGCATTCTGTAATACATGTTGGCCAAGTCTCTCCTCGCACTAAATTTCCAATCAGCACTCTCTGACATGCTACAATGAAGGATGGATTCATCTGCACCTGGAGGCGTCCCGCGCTCAAACCCACCTGCTTGATGAGATATGTATGAAAACTTGTGCTCGGGCTCTGCTGTTTGTCAAGCGTGGCGCTGGCAGGGCAGTGGTGGTAGTGATGACTGTGGGTAGTGAAGGGGAGGGGAGGGGGTCAGAGGGGTTCTTGGCTGCTCCCCCCTCCCTCCTTCCTTTCAGCCCCCTCTCTCGGTCAGGCAGGCAGGCTGTGTTGGGCGGCCCAGCTCCTCGGTAGCAGATGCGAGCCCTCATGTCAGAGGCAGGCAGTGGCCCGACGGAGTGCCGCTCGTGCTCATACCTCATTGAGCCATCTCCCCTAGCAGATGGCGTGCTGCTGCGGGCGCTCCTCTCCCCGATAATTACCAGGCCTCGCCACAGATGGAAATGTCAGTCAGCCTCACAGGTCCTGGTTCCTGCCACTGCCTCCGTCCGCGGCCCCTCTACCTAGGCCGGGTGCTGCCAACACTCACCATGTGTTCTGTGACTGCTGACTAGGCAGGCAACAAAAGAGAAATCCGCCTACATGAATATTCATGAGGGGATGTTAGGTGGCAAGCGGTAGACTAGGCTGGGCACCTGCAAATAGTTGGCCAGGTGCAGGTTATGACATAGATTTTCATCTTCATCCTTTATACTTTCTTGCCGTTCTTGTTTTGTTGTGAATCAGCCTTGATCCTTGTTCTTCACTTGATTGAAGAAAAAGTCGAATTGTAACCACTGCTTTACACAGTTGTGGTATGACATATTTAGGGGATTAGAATAACTGTGTTTGCAAAATGGATTAATTCTAGCAGATGCCAGGACTAACCCCCACTTATCTGTGATAAGGTGACCAGATGTCTCAGCTTGGCAAAGGCAACACTCTCCGAGTTTTATTACTCGGCGTCAAAGCATCCCTCGAGAAATTTCTCAGTGCATTCACAGATAATCTACCTTTGCAGCGAACAAGGCGACAACGTATTTTGTGGCCTCTTTGTGCGTTTCTCTGTGTAAGTATTTATGTGAATGTGTTGCCTGGCTGTAGAAAGCTCAAGAAGATTAAACTAAAATAAATACCTTTGTGCCTATGAGGCAGCATAGGGAGGGGAAATTACTTAATAGGAAGTGGTTTATTTGGAAATGTCATTTTGACATATAAGTTTTGTAATGACATTTTAATAAAGGGAATGGAGAAACACTTTACATGTTTGCATGTGTACAAAAGCTTGTAACAGAAAACGGATGACTGATAGTTATGGGGAGGGATGGGAATCGAAAACCGGTTCTTATTCATAACCGGTTCCCAGTGTTTCAATTCTTTGGAATCGTTTGCCAATTTCGCAAACAATTCCCTTATCAATTCCAGTGTGCCAAAAATAACATCACTCCGCACGGTGCGTACTTTACGCAAGTTACGCAACTTGCACGGTGACGTCATTCAACAATGCTCGAAAGTGTGGTTGCATTTCACGAGAAAAGATGACAACAGGGCAACTTGTAATGTTAACAAGTTGGATATTTTTTCAAAGGGAGAAATTACTACCCATATGCAGAAACACCTGCACACAACATCACATTTTCAATCTGCTCCGGAGTGAATCTCAACCTAGCAATAGCGGCAAAGTTAGCATGTCCTCAGCCGATAACTAACTATTTAACTACTTACCTAACTAACTAACTACTGTAACTATCACTGCCTATCATGTTGGCGCCATTTGTCCTGATTGTAAAACTTGCTATTATTATTATTATTATTTTTTTTTTTTCTTTTATACTTTATTAATCCCAACTGTTAGCATTAAATGAATGCCTTCCCATGCTTTTCATTTAGATTTTTTTCTTTTTTTTGATCTCCACTGAAAATGCTTTTATTGACATTTTCGGAAAAGTTTAGCGCATTGCATTGTGGGAAGTGGAGTCCTGTAAACAGATGCATAGAAGATTCTTACTGTGATTTCTTGTGTTTCTTCAACAGACACTGAGCACGGTGATTCTCTTGACAACATTTTTGTTCAAGTTTGTTCCTCCTTGATATCACTTCAATCAGCAAGACATTCGATTTTGACCAGTTTTGGATTTTCCCGTGTAAACCCAAAAATAAACATCCGCCATTGATTTGCAGCAACTTTCAGTCGATGAAAACACTAGAAATGTGTTGGGAAGTCAAATAATGAAATAAATTCAGTTCTATGCATCCGTCTACTAGCCTGGCTTAACTCCACATCCCACAATGCAATGGGCAAAACTTTTAACAAACTATCGAGCTGCAATTTCAACCTTTTCTCCTTTCTTTCCTTTTACGTTTGATTCATTGATCTGTGAGGCATACATGCACTATGATACACTGTGATATGAGGATTGTGAATATATTAATGAAGTATCTAATAAAACATCACAGCTCTATTAAATTGAGTACCAGCTATAGCAGTTTGACTTTAAAATACAATTTACATTAAGTATTACACATCTAGGGATCTTATTGGAAAAAGTACCTGTGCAAAAAAAAAAAAAAAAGTTTTTGAACAGGAGTTTTACCAATCTGTTGGTATGAATTTGTATTCTTGAAGGCAGATCCAGTTAAAAATGGTTTGCACTTGGCTGCCACTACTTTTCCAAATCCCTTAAAAGGGTTTGCAAAAAACATCTTTAAAATTCTGTGGTTGTGTTGAAACTTCCTGTGATGTAGTTGACTGAACTAACACATTATGGCGTCAGTACATAAAGAAACAAATATCTTTGTTTAATTAGACGTATTGTACTTTCCTATTTAGCTGCCATGATGTAAGACAATGAAGATTTGACTTTATGGTAGATCTAGAAATATTCATGTCATGGGGATTAAATCACCTCTATTTTTAACTGTTCTCCACACTCCGATCTTTTGTCAGACAGAAAGATGAAACTTGAAAACATGATGTAATGCAAGTGAAACTCAGTCAGTTGGATAAATAGGAAATATGCATAATATAGAAATGTTACTGATTCTCCATTATAAACTTAATATACCTATTTAAACTCGTTTATGTGTTTTTAATGATATCCTTATGTTATTATAATTCATTTACTAGCCTTTGTGAAACTGTAAGCGTGGCACTTCTTAATAATACAGCTGATCATGATTAAAAGTGGTCAGATGAGACTCAAGATATCACACCTTTATGTTGCGTGGATGCAGTTCAACAGAATGGCATCAGTCTGCATCCCTTTTCTCTTTCTTCTTTTTGTCTTGGGCTGACAAAGCTGGCCCCTCATTTCCATTCTGCCCATTATGCAAATGAGCACGGATCACATATTGGTTCAGATGAGTAAAGCAAGTGCAGAGGCCAGGTCTCCTTTAGGACAAAGTGGAAATTTGCACTTAAAAGCCATTTTGTGTGGTAAAACAATGGTCCAGGTGCTGTACCCTTGACCAAGGGTTTTTATCGTCTCTTGTGAGGCAGAAAGTTGGTGTCACACCTGTTTCAGCCCCTTACGGTGAGCTCTTGGTGCAGCTCGTTCAAGCTGGCTGACGCATGAAAATGAGTACTGAAGATGTTGTCAAATTTAATGAAATGTTTTCCTGCTTTATAACAGCTCTGTTGAGTCAAAACCGTTGGTTTTTTCAGAATCCCTTTGTTCTTTAGTTATTTCGTTTTAAAACCAAATCATAACTGATTATTTTGTTTTACTGACTTAAAACCAAAACAGAAATACAGAAAAATCAAAAACCAGATGAACAGCGTTTTTCTGTTTAAAAAAAAAAAAAAAAAAAAAAAATTTCTGTTTGTGAGATATTTGGATATCTGCGGGGAAATTAGAGCAAGAGCAGAAGTCCACTGCACCTGGTTTCCAGGTCTCAGCAACACAACTAGACTGTTTTGGATTTATTTCAGCAGTTTCCTTGTCCTGCTCATGTTTTCATACAGTCTGTGGATGTTTTAGCTCGTAAATAGCTGCTCACGTTTTTCTTTTGTTTCGCGGTGTTACAGTCCAAATGGCATCCAAATAAACAAGTGACTGACTATCGACTGTGAGGCTGGTGTGAGGAACAATAGAACTTATACGATTTAACACTTTTGCAAAAACAATTACAAAGATTTTTTTGCACGTCATAACATCGCTAGCCACTAACGGCAGCGTCAACACACATGATCACAAGAAACAAGGAACACCAGTAGATTCAATACAGCACCATTGGTTCTTTTAATTAGATACCATGTGTATGCTTTTCATAACATCCATTTTTTGTCTTGATTTATTTCACCAGTTCATCAGCCATGTGACTTATGCATTGCTCCTTTTTTTGTTTGGGAGTAAAATTCCGCCCCCCTCTGTGGGTCCCCTCTGTGTGGTGAGATTAAAACACTAAGCTCTCGTCCGTAAATATCCAAATATCACACAAACACAACAAGATTGCATTTTAAAACATAAAAACTCTGCTTATCTAATAACCACACCATTTATTTGTTATTTTCATTTGGTTTTAAAACAGAATAACCAAAGAACGAAGGGTACACAGATTTTCCAAAGAAGTCTCCACGTTTCGTCCTTATCAAAGCCGTTTTGGTGCGTAGGCAGTTTTCATGAGCACTTGTTATCCATCGTTTTGATTATTTTTAAACAGGTTTAATTACATCTTTTAACTTCTTTAAAATCAAACATTTTAATGACTGTTTTCATCAAAGGATTAACAACTGAGGTTATTTGTCATTTGTAAGATTGTATTCTGTTTATATGGTTCTGAAGCAAACCCACCGGTAAACCTGGATAAAAGAGATTAGCATCACTCGGTGCATTCAATCAAAAACATCACCTCGAAACCCTATCAAACAATACAGACATTTGGCATCCAGCCAAAAACATAATTACTCTACTGAGGATTATTTGACATAATCTGATTTACATGTAAACAGCATATCTTTGGGCCTGAGCTGTGAAACACGCACTTTAGCAGTCTTGTTTTTTGTTTTTTTTTTTTACATCAGAAAATGGATCGCGGCACACGAAACAAACATGACGCAGGTGTTCCTTCTCAGTGCCTGTTTACGTGAGGATCGAAAAGCTGCAATCCACCTTAAATCAGCCGCAAGGTATGTTTTAAACCACGTCAACGTACAAAGCTGCTTAAGAGAGTGCAAGATTAGAGTCACAAAGACATCTTTACAATCACAAAATGTCTTACAATTTGCCACAAATTCCCAGATACATCAAATGGATTCATAGCACATTCTATATGAATTTACAAGAACATTAAAAAGCACATAAGAGCATTTATGATGTTTGTTGTTATAGAACTGATTAAATAACTTGTTCTAGCGTTCCTAAAAACCACCAACAATTTATTTAGAGCGAGGGCCAGGGTGTAGAACAGGGGTCACCAACACGGTGTCCACGGACACTAGGTAGCCAAAATGAGCATTACATGCACCAATAACACCTAGTTTGTGATACACTACTCTGTTGTATTACTTCTGCTCAAATGATGTTGAAGAATATTGATGCATTTTGATCTTAAAACATGTTTTATTAAGGCAAGGAAAAAGCTAGGCTCTCTCATTAGGTTTTAGCATCGGTTTAAGATGAAAAACACACAGCTACGAGTGTCTTTGTGGAGTTTAGGTATAATTACAAATGTGGTCTGATTCGATAAGGACAAATTATGTTACAAAGGCTTCTTCTTCTTCTTCTTCTTTGAAGTGTTGCTTTGGCGGATTATCTTCCTCCAATCGGCAGCATGTCCTTTCACCAGATCCATGAACCAAAGTCATGTTTTAAAAAGTCCTGAACTTATGAAAGACTCTTAAGTTCTCTTTAGCAACATCAGATCATACAACGCAAGAGTATTCACTGCACATTTTGATTAATATAATTTAATTCCATTATAGTTATTTATTTTGCAATCTGTCCTTTCCAAAGGCAGAGGTGAAAGTAATGGATGTACTCATGTTACTGTAATTTAGTTATTTTTATGGGTACTTGTACTTTTTTTGAGTATATTTCTAAATCAGCAATTTTACGTGTACTTAAGTACATTTTAAAACAAGTAAAGTAATTCATTACATTCCTACACCCAGCCGTTACTGAGTAAATTATTATTTTTTGTACTTTATTTATCCTAGGGTCAGTTTTAGAGTTCATAAATGTAGTTATACTTGGAACCTGAGAAAGTTTATTTTTTTCATTTTGAAATTAATGAATCAATGTTGTATTATTTGAAAAAGACTTGTACATTTTGACAAAACCTTTTATTTTATACAGATGCCTTTGTGGTAAATAAATGAAGTTCCGTTTATTACCAAAAATAAACATGGGGGGAGTGAAAGTAACTAGTAACTTTTACTTTGAGTACTATTCAATTGAGCTACTTTTTATGTCTTACTTGTACTTGTAATAGAGTACAATTACAATCAAGTAACAGTAGTTCTACTGGAGTAGAATAAACCTGTGTCCAAAGGCCTGCTGCTTTCAGCCCATCATGAAGACAGGGAATAATAAGTAAAGGGTACTGCATAGGATGGAGTGAGCTAAACAAGAGAAGAAGTGTGTGTGTGTGTGCGTGCGTGAGTGAGTAAGAGAAAGTAGGAGTTGGGTGACCTTGTTACCAGTTGGGTTGAGTTGGACAGGCTGGTAGGAGGTTGCTGTCTACGGGGAGGGACAGACAGATGCTCGCTCCTCTCCCTGGGCAAAACATCTCGCCTGGTGCAGGCAGCTCACAATCTGGCTCGGGCAGCTGTAACCCTAATGATCACTGGTGGCGCTGCACCTGACCGACCGACCAGCTCAACACTCATCCAGCCCTCCCCTCCCCCTCCCCTCACGCCTCAGCCAGTCTTCTCCTCTTTGACCTCCAACGCCTCAAAACTCTGTGTGGAAACTACTCGAGCAAAGACGACAGGGCTCAGACTAAAGGTTGTTCTGTGGAGAAAGGAGTCGTAATGTGGCCAAAGAAGAAGTCAAAATAATAAGAAAAACCTTGTATATTGCAGGATTTGCTCATAGTAGTGGTTAAGAATAGCAGCGTAAGTGTTTGCCTAAAGCAGCAGTTCTCAACCTTGGGGTCAGGACCCCATTTGGGGTCGCGAGACACTGGGAGGGGGTCGCCAGAAGATTTAATTTCACAAATTTTAGAACTTTTTCTTGCAAGGCATGGCAAATTTGTTTGTATAGCGCATTTCATACACAAGGCAATTCAATGTGCTTGACATGATTAAAAAATGCAACATTTAACAGTTTAAAAATCAATAAGAACACTAAATCAGCAGTAAAAACATTAAAAATCTCCCTTTCATTCATACGGTGTAAAAGAGTGCCTTTATGTTAGATTTAAAATGTTCACGTTGGATGCTGACTTCAGCTCTGCTGGATGTTTTTTCCACTTAACAACTGAAAGCAGTGTTGTGAGCTTTGTGCTTCACTATTTTGCCATATTTTTGCTTCTTTTAATGCATTTTTGCTCCATTACTCCCATTTTTGCCCCAAATTTCAATGCCTTTTCTGCACATTTTTTTCACTTTCAAAATATTTTTGGCACTTATAAACCCATTGCACCACTTTCCCTACCTAACGTCACTGTGTTGACCCATTATTGTCACTTTTGACCTCTTTTCACCATATGTCATACTTATTTTTGCCAATTTAACCACATTCACCATTTTTCATGCCCAATATTTGCCAGTATAAACTAGTTGGTCCTACTTTTTACTCCTCCCACCTTGTTTCTGCCTCTTTTTAGCCAATATCAACACTTTGAACCCTTTTTATTTATTTTATTTTTTTTAATTTCTGATTAAAACAAGTATTTACATATTTAAGATGTCTATATACTATGGCGCAAATAACAATAAACTTCCTGGATAACAGTGGATTTTATTCAGATAAATAAATAAATGTGGTTATCACAGATTCATAGAACAATGAACCTTCATTTTGCTGACTTTATGGATGGGTCCCAAAAAGCTCTCTGCTTTATTCCCCCTTATTCCCAGTCTTTGCAACCTTTATTTTGGTGGTTGCTGGCTGAAAAGGTTGAGAACCACTCGTCTAAAGTAACATTAGAAATATCATTTTAAAAGCATGATAGATGAGTGAAGAGGTGTAAGGGAAACGTTTATAAGGCAGCGAAATGAAGAAAAGTGAGAAAGCAGGATTTCAGAAGCTCCCTCGTCTCTTTCCTTCCTTCCTTATGATCCAGCCTGAGCTGCTTATCGGGCTTCTTCCACACCACACACTAGTGTGAGGGGCTAAAGCTCCTAAAGCTCCAACTAGATGTCTAAAAAAATGAAATGCATGTGCAGTATATGTGTAGATTGAATAAATGCTGGGTTTAGAAATGGGCCCCGATGGACGTGTAAGGCTATTGTGACACACAAACAATGACTGGCATGTCCACATGAAGTCTATTGTATGAAAAACACACAATACAAACATGTTGGATCCCAAAAAATATAAATAAATCACCATTTAATCGTGTGTACTATCATTTTCAACAACATGTTTAACTAGACTACAAGCTTTACCGAACATGTTTTTGTTCACAGTT
The DNA here is from genome assembly GCF_900634775.1 of Gouania willdenowi. Taxonomy (NCBI): domain Eukaryota; kingdom Metazoa; phylum Chordata; class Actinopteri; order Blenniiformes; family Gobiesocidae; genus Gouania; species Gouania willdenowi. Next base: position 28,508,312 of record NC_041065.1, on the reverse strand, counting down.
TGAATTATGAGTTGTTACAGGCCTAATCCATACTAATCAAAGCTGAGCTGTTGACTTCTCCAGCACACACACAGGCACGCCACACAAAAGGTCACCCACAACAACCTCCCGTGGTAAACATTTTAATCCCAATTAATCGCTAATGTTGCTCATCGCTCTATCGGCTCGTTTCTGTGGAACAGACGAACCCCGAGGTTTCTGCAGGGGTGACAGAAGGCTTGTGTGCTCTGCTTTGTGAGCTTCAAAACATGAGAACAGAGAATGGCAGAGAGATGTTTTTTTTTCCTCCACTGTTCACGTTCAAAAGGGGGTGCTAGTTAGCTTCATTTGGATTGTTTGGCTGTGCACTGAAAGTGAAGTTCCTGGTCAGATTAAAGGACAAAACAATCTAGGATCACATAAAGAGTAATTGTTCATATGAATCCAAGAATTTCAAATATAGTTTTGAATAAAGCTTTAATTTAATTAAGTCTGAAAAAAAGAAGAAAAAAAACAAATATAAAGATACTTGTAATTATGGAATAAGAGTTGTGTCAAAAAGAAACAAACAAAAGTTTGTGAATTGCAAACAAAAAATGACTTTTTTTTAAAATTATTTAAAAAATAAAACATATTACTTATGTTTCCACTTCCTGCCATTTTGCTTGCGCTTCTTGAGTTTTTGCTTGAGTTTCTTGACTTTGTGCTCGTGATTCTTGATTTTTTGCTTGCAATTCTGACACAAATATCTCATGTGGGTGGAGTTTATTAGGAGTTTATCCTAATTGGCTAGTTAGTTTTGGAGGGATAGCTCACAGTGGCACGGACGTTGATCTGTGTCTATGGTTTTTATGGCGGGGGTGGGAGTATTATTAACCCAAAAACAGCATTAAACCAACAAAAGAAGAAGAAGAACTCTGGCGTTACTTAGCCTCCTTAGTTACGTGAGAGCACTCGTAGCAGAAACGGGCACTAAAACTGAAATCAAGGGCGTAAAAACAGCATGGAGCGTAATTAACAGTATTGTGGCTTTTAAAACAGCCCCGCGCCCTCACATTCCATCTGAATGTCGATGAGAAATCCTCCATCGTATTTCTCGTATTTTTTGTTGTAAAATGATCAACAGACATTGTGTAACTACAAAAAATGAAATGCGCAGACAACAATCAAATGCATCACATCATAGCCGACCAATCAGATTAAACGTAATGTACGGCGCCAAAACAGCATTGAATGCTGCTAGTTATTTTCTCGGTTTTAGAGTTCATAAATGTAGCTATACTATAGAGCCTGAGAATTTTTTAAAAATTTTGAATTGAAATCATTGGTGTTAATTTATTCTAAAAATTATTGGACATTTTGACAAACCTTTTATTTCATACAGATGCCGTTGCGGAAATAATTCCAATTGTTCAAGATTTGGTCTCTTTTTTTTTTAAGTGTATACATGAGATGTTTACTGTATGCAAGGGAACCTTTACATGATTTATTACCAAAAATAAACTTTGGGGATGAAGGTAACTAGTAACTTGTATGTATGACTTACATGTTTTTCAATCTAGTAAAGGTACTTCTACTTGAGTAGGATAAATCAGTACTCTTTACACCTTTGGTGTTTTCTCACAGGGTGATACGTCATCATTTACCAAGGCTTGATTTTTCTTTATTTCTTGTGTCCTAAAAACTATTTAAAAAACACTTCTATATTATTTTACTGGTTATATTGTTGGTGTAATAGCCAGTAAGGACAGTAGAGGATGCACAGTGCTTGGGAGCAAAGTAAAACATAAATAAAAGCAGTGATGCACGATGCTCGTAAGCTTACAACAAAATCATGTTCTTGTTTAGTGACTGATCCAAGCAAAAGACCCACCATTGTCTGTGTGTTTCTTGTACATAAACACAGCAGAAAGAGTAAGAGGGTGAGGGAGGGAGGGGTGAGCGCCGCTAATGAAGACAGGAAACGTAGTGAAAGCTTGGAGGGGAAGGGATGGGGAGGAGGATGATGGTACTCGGTGTGTTTGGACATCGGCCCGGGCCAAGAATGTGTCCGTGGCTGCTGCTCTGCTCTGTGTATCTGCCTTGCCCGGGTGACACCGGTGACACAGACATTTCCCAGCAGCCTCCTTGAAACCCTGAGCCTCTGCTGATCATCCGGGAGCGATTCCACACAGAGCGCTCACACACATTCTGAGCTCAGTGTGTTAGCCTGAGCAGACCAGCATCGTCTGAGCTACATGATCTCTGTAGGGACTCTCAGACTGGCTCCCTATTCTGTAAACATAGTCCACCAATACTTTGTTTTGCTGAAAAACCTGGCAATTGTTTCTCAAGGAAAAGTTATTCATCACATAGCTTAGTTGAAACTCCTAAACACAAGTTAATTTCTTCATTCCTTTTAGTTTAGCTTGTACTGTATAGACGCCCTGGGGTCTAAAGCAGTGTTTCTCAAACATTTTTGGCTCAAGTACCCCCTTTCTCTTATTTCTGAATGCAAGTACCCTCTTGATGAAATTTTGCTCAGAATATTATGAAGAAAAAAAAAACGCTATAGAGCAGCATAATGATGGAATGAATGAGTGATAACATATTTTAAAGCAGGGGTTCTCAACCCACATTTTGCCACAGTCATTAAATCATGACCCACTTTTTTTGATTCAACCAACCAAATTTAGTTTTTGAAAAAAAGCTGTAGAAAACACACACACATAATCTGTTTTAAAACATAAGTCTATATATTTTCCATATTTTTAATGCTTTCGTTTGTTATTTTTCCGCTTTCTCTCACTCAAGTACCCCCTGTAGTGCCATGTACCCCTATTTGAGAAACACTGGTCTAAAGCATTCTATCTGACTCTGCAGGGCACAGGGCAGGTACACCCTGAACATTTCAGAGCTGTGGCAATATATAACCTAAAATACCTAGAGATTAGGGATGGTCCATGATAGCTTTTTGTTGATGTTGTCCAAAACTAAATTTCCCAATTCTGATTCAAAGCGATGCAGATATACACAGATTCCCTTGCTCTCCACTTAGTTTATATAATATATAATGGATGTATTCCACCAATAGAGGTTCAAGGTTTTTTATTGCCTTAAAAACAAAATTTGTTTCTTAGGGCCGGTTGCATACAATAAAGGAAATATCAAACAAAATATTGTACAATAATAACATAATACAACAGAAATAAAAAACAAAGAAAGTACACACAATACACAGAAGTACAGTAACAAGTTCGGATGAACTATGGCTCCACGCCAAATAGCATTTACCACGTTCCCAAGAACTCAGTCAAATTACTCGATTCCACCGAGTAAAACAAATCAAATTGTGCGACGTAAAATCATAATGTACGTTGAATTGCCTTTGAAACAATATATTACACAACTATGTTCCGATAAATTTAGAAATTACCGAAAAAGTCCCAGAGAGGCTCTTGACATCTGCTCATAGAATATCCATTTCAAATTACAGCCCGATTCAACGAGCATTAATGGAGGAGTAGTCATTTGAAAAATGGGGCCCACCGGGGGCCCTGGCACCCCCGTGACACATACAAGGTAATGGGCCCCATTTATATATTGGTATGTGCCAATGATTTGGTACCACCAACCATTGTAATATTTGACTCGCAAATAAATGAGAAATCAACTTTTGTTTTTTTTTTTTTTTCTTTTGGGGCCCCAAATCGAAAATCAGGCTCCGAGCACTGATGTGTACACATCTATAGATTATACTGTATCTACCAAATTTCAACCTGATCAGTTCCACAAATAACAGAGGAGTAGTGATTTTAACTAGTGTACACAACAACAACAACAACAAGAAAAAAGTGAGTGGAGTTTTGAGTCCGGTAGCCCGGACTAAAACTAGGAGTACAGGTACCAAGGTGGCAGCATCAGAACTTAGCCTAAACATCATCCCTGTAAAATAAGAATGGGCATCTGCCACTGGAAACAAAAGTATATTCAAAGCACCTAAAAGTGTATAAACACAGATTTGAAGAGTTCATGTCCTCTTGTAGCACAGCTGTCTATCTGCCATGTTTTCTTTATCAGGCCCTTGTCATCCGGCAGCCCTGCACATGACCAAATTAGTCCTACTATCAGCCGTTATCTGGGTGCGGATGGTCTGCCTGCCCAAGCAGACTCACTCTCTGCTATCCTGGTTGTTTCAGACTGAGGAGACCCAGGCAATGAATCCCTGCTTTGAGCCTCAGCAGACAACAGATCTCCGGCTGAAGGAAAAAGGCTGTACTTCCTTTTAAGGTGGCTGGCAATGCTTTCGTTTATAAATATATGAGGCATAATTTCTATATTTATATATCAAGCAAGGGTCAGAGGCTCGGTTGATTAAAAGTGCATAGCAGAGGGAAAATAACAAAAGAGATACTGATATGTACCGTACCGTACCTGGGATATTTGCTTATACTCTTAAGGATTTAACATGTACATCGACCTTGGAACTTTGAATTACTAGAGTGTTTGAAGTCGCGGCAGATCCCTCTCTGCCGCATAAGCAAAGCTGAGGAAAGAATATCAACACAAGAGTCACTCATGCCTGGCATGTGACGTTTTCAAGAAGTTTTAAGTGGCAAAATCTCAAAGTAGAGCAAAGTGAGAACAGCCAGTCCCAACTCATGCTGTTTTTTTTGTCTCCACTCAGAATCCCACGACCTTTTTTGCACTTTTTGAAATCATTTCTAAAAAAGTAAAAAAAATTAAATAATTGGTTGTTCAGTGGAGAATTAAACACAAATAGGAATTCAACTAGAATATTTGTATTTCCTGAAGAAAATGTAAGTGAGGATGCAGTTGCTTGGCCGCCTCACACTGCATTAGTTTAGCATTAGCTAGCATTAGCATTAGTCTATCATTAGCAATAGCATTAACAATAGCCTAACATTGACATTAACTAGCATTAACATGAGCCAAACATTAGCATTAGCATTAGCCTAGCATTAGCAATAGCCTAGCAATAGCATTAGCCTAACATTAGCAATAACCTAGCAATAGCATTAGCCTTGCATTAGCATTAGCCTAACGTTAGCATTAGCTGAGCGTTAGCATTAGCCTAATGTTAGCATTAACTTAGCAATAGCATTAACCTAGCATTAGCATTAGGCTAACATTAGCATTAACCTAGCATTAACATTAGGCTAGCAATGGCAATAGCCTAGCATTAGCAATAACCTAGCATTAGCATTAACCTGTTTTCTCCACTCAGAATCCTAAAACCTTTTTTTGCACTAAGGTCCTTTTTAGAATAATTTCCCAAAAAGTCTGATTCCTAATTGGCTGTTGAATGGAGGATTAAATACAAATAGGAATTGAAGTGCTGCTACATTTAGCCTCTAATGCGATACTCGGCGTAGAAAAATACTGTGTATCAAAGCACAGATAAACAGAAAACAACACCACGTATCAGTTTTTCAATAAAGGTCGGGGGAAGAAAATTCAAAAGCACCTAAAAGTGTTTATTGTCATTTGCACAGTAAAGAAACATGTTTCCTTGCACAATGAAATTCCTATACTTTGCTCACCATACTGGATGCCACAAAAAAATAACAATAACCAAACAAATAAAGAGAAAAGTATAGTAACAATAATTATAATAATTTAAAAAGTAATAAAGATATCTATGTACGAGGTAGAAAAGATAGAAAAGTCAAATATAAAGTGTATTGTGCATAGTGAATTATACAGTAAACTGTATATACAAACAGATTGGAAGAGTTCTTGTCCTGGCGGATTCCTCGTTGCCGGAATAAGCAAAGCTGAGGAAAGAATACCAACACAAGAGTCACTCATGCCCGGCATGTGACGTCTTCAAAAAGTTTCAAGTGGTAAAATCTCAAAGTAGAGTAGGAACAGCTAGTCCCAACTCATGTGTTGTTTTTTTTCTCCACTCAGAATCCCATGACCTTTTTTTGCACTAAGGTCACTTTTGAAATAATTTCCCCAAAATGTCTGATTCCTAATTGGCTGTTGAATGAAGAATAAAACACAAATAGGAATTCAATTAAATATTGACATGAAGTGCTGCTACATTTTGCCTCTAATGCGATACTCGGCGTAGAAAAATACTGTGGATCAAAGCACAGATAAACAGAAAAACACGGCGGTCCGTGCGAATGTGTAGATGCGTAGCGCGCGTACACAAGGTGCAACAGAGGCCCAGTAGAAGAGGGAGAGTGTATGTCGGGGGGAGAGGATTTATGGGAAGAGGTGCCAAAGACCACAGCACACTGTCTGTGCCAAGCAGAACTGAGAGCCCACTGCCATCCAAACATAAATAAAGTGCTTTTGGCTCCGTGCAGCCACCAGTGTGTGCCGGGCATCCGTCAAGCATGTTTTTCTAACAAAGTTAAAAACAGGACAAATTTGATGCAATCACTTGCTGGAAATAAATATGTGCCACATCTTGGACAGAAAGGGTGTAAATCAGATGGTCGGTCAGTTGTTAAGTTTTGTAACAGAACTTCAGCAAACATATCCTCCTTCAGACTTTGTGAATCTTTGAGTGGAAAGACTCTTAAACTCAGCATACAGTACATCAGTTCCTCCTTAGCTTTTTCTCTGCAGCCGCATATGCCGAGTATAGTTACGCTATTAAACAGGTTCTAAATAGTAATTGCTGTCTACCATGGGCGGAGTTTGAGATTGTTGCCGGGGGGGCAGCAAAATAAATAAATTAATATATATTAAAAAAAAAAAATATATATATATATATATATATATATATATATATATACATTATTGACCATCGTGAACTCTTGTCTATTATCCCAGCCCTATAATAAACACACTTTTTGTGTGTGGACTTTAAATCAGCGGTTCTCAAACTAGGGGTCCTCGAGCCATAGCTTTCCGGTCTGTGAATTCATTTAACATGTGGTACCATTATAAAAATGTATAACTACATATGGAGACCAGTGTGCCAATAAAACAAACCTAATAAAGAGAAAACGAAGAAAAACAGAAAATGCAAGAAATGCAGAAAAAGCAGGGGAAAATAAAGAAAAGTGAAAAAATTAAAATAAAAAAAGTTGAGAAATAGAGTAATCAAAGAAAAAAGTAATGGATGAAAGAAAAAAAAATGAATAAACTGCAGTTTTTTTTATTACATTTTTAGAAATGAAATATATATATATAAAGAAATAAAGGAAAACCAATCAAACAAACAAAGGCATAAAAGAAAAAAGAAACTTGAGAGAAGAAAAGGCATATTTTGTTTATTGATAACACAAACACATTTTTATGTTATATACAAGACTAGTACAGTCACTTTCTACTACATAGATCTTAAATATATATTATGTGTATAAATGTATCATTCCTGTTGCATTTAGGGTTACAAAATGGCAGTAAATTGTGTTTATTCGTCCTTGAGAAATGTTCTCCCCTGAAACCAAAAAGTTTAAGATCCCAGGCTTTAGGTTTGTTAACGTTTACAGGTTCTCCTTTGTTACTGTTTTAAATCATCTCAACCAATTCCCTCCTCTTCACCATCAGTGCTTAGGGCTGATATCCACTACCTCAGTCACCATTGGTGTGTGTGTATGTGTGTGATACTGTAATGCACTTTATAACAACTCCAGTAGTGCTAAAAGTGCCAAATAAGTCAAGTCCATTATACCTCTTGAACAACTCAAGTGATGCTGGCTTTGCCTCAAACAGAAGTGGCTTAAAAGGCATATCGCTATAGTAACACAACACTTCCTATGAAACTGATTTGACCTGCTAACATCAACCAAAATGTCTCCGTTTTGTCATAATACTCACATTTAATTCGCACGGCTTCAGTCTCAAACAACTACCAGCATACACAGAGTAGGCTGTAAAGCTCATAAGCCTCTGCATTATACACTGTTTGGATACGAGTGACTTTAATAACCTGAGATCAAAGTTATAAATCCAAAAGTGGCGGATAAGCTGAATGGGATTTTTTCAAAGGCCACAGCTTCTACTGCTTACATTCCCACACGAAATTAGTCATATTCACGACACAATCATGTGTTTCATACATAGAAAATGTAAACCTGTTGAATAAAGCAAGAATGGTTCTTTTCAGATAAAGTAGCCTTATGTAAACTTGTTTTCAAACCCTTTTTAGGACTTATTTTGGCTAAATTTGGACCACCTCAGTCTTTACACTGAGTATCAGATCTCCCAGATCGCTTTGGTGAAATCCATCTCCTCCATCGACTTTTTAGCTCACAAAGTGACTGGCAAAGTAAAACCCTGACTCGCCTGCAATAGGTGTGTGTGTGTGTGTGTGTGTGTTTGTGGGTGAAGGGTTGCATCCGGCACCGAGCACTTGGCTCCATTTTGAAGACGTGACACCACCAGGAAGTAACACATTTACAGAACATTCAGGGCCCTTGTTGATGAGCTGGTTAAGGAAAGTCACAGATAAAGTCACAGATAAAGTCACTGATAAAGTCCGACTGGTGAGAGTCATAACAGGCTTTGCTAATCACCGTGTATTATGTATGCTTTAGTTATTGTGTTTTATTTTGGTTATATTTTCTTCTCTGCGTTAATGTTATTTGTACATCTTATCTAATTTGTTTGTTGTACTTCGGAACTGTCGTGCATATATAGTCTTTGATGTAGACCCTAGGAAGAAGAGCTACTGTTTTTGTATATGGCTAATGGGGATTTACTGTAAATGCAGAAATCCAGTGTTGAAGAATTTATCCTTTTTCATATCAATTTTTTTCCCCCTCCGGAATTGACATTAAATTGCTGTAAACGACAAGTTTTTATTACATACAAACACAGTGTAGGCCTCAAAGATCAATAAATTTGAAAATGATTTGCTCCGAAAAGAAAAGAAAAAGGTCAAAATCGCTGCTCAAAATGTTCGTTTTGTTCTCCACTGTAAAGAAATGTTTTGTTGACATTGTCAGAAAGGGTTCACACATTGCATTGTGGGATGTCTCGTCCTGTAGATATATGCATAAAAGTGATTTTATTTCATTCTTACCGTGATTATTCTTGTGTTTTTGGGGTCAAACACAAGAAATCACAGTCAGTATGACATGAAAACACTTTCATGCATCCTTCTCCGGAACTCCACATCCCACAATGCAATGCACAAAACATTTTTGACAATGTAAATAAACCAAGTATTTACCATGAAGGAAAAAACTGACTTTTGAGTGGCAATTTAAACCTTTTAAATTTTTTTTTTCCTATTTATTGATTCACAAGACCTATACTATGATTTTTATTTAATAAATAATGATCATGTCCTGCAGCTTTAAGCTTTTCCAACAACATTCTTTGTCTCCTTACCCATCCATCTGTCCCGGCCACCTCTGGTGAGGACGACAAACAGCTTCATATGTAGCAGGTGGACTTCCTGGCTTTGCAATCACAGCCAAATTAGGTTAAACTCTATTGCGTCCCTCAGTTGACCGTCCATCAATAGATCCTGCCCTCCAACCAACCGTGGCTGCAGCATATAAGGTAGATAACATCCTGCACCTGCAGATATCAGGCATTCTATGCTCTTTCATCATTAAACATTGTTTAAAGCTCTCGAGTATTTACAAAGCGGAGCTACAGCTTCTTTGGTCATGCAGGTGGGGTTGTGATGTGAATCCAAGCTGGGGTCCTATTGGTGTGAGATGGAGTCTTTATTTTGGGGCGGGAGCAGAGCTTTAATTGAAGACTGATGGATTTACATTAATTTCCTCCTCACACCTGCCTCCTTTATCTTGCTCTCAGATAGCACAGCAGCGATGGATGGAGCCCGCCAGCCTTTCTATTATGAATAATGGGCAGAGGCAAGCGCATGCCTCTCGTTAACGTACACCAGCACACAGAGAAGCATTATTTTAGTGCAGTTGGTAGCACAGAAGCAAATGTACCTGAGAAACTGTGAAATGCAGCCCCGTTTGCGCTGCCAATTAAAAAAAAAAAGAGCAAAACAGCAACGAGGACAGGTGCAGCTCCACTCCTGCTTGTGTGTGTGTGTGTGTGTGTGTGTGTGCGTGTGTGTGCGTGTGTGTGCGTGTGTGTGCGTGTGTGTGCGTGTGTGTGCGTGTGTGTGTGTGTGTGTGTGTGTGTGTGTGTGTGTGTGTGTGTGTGTGTGTGTGTGTGTGTGTGTGTGTGTGTGTGTGTGTGTGTGTGTGTGTGTGTGTGTGTGTGTGTGTGTGTGCATTCTACACAGCTCAGTTTGGTCAGTAAAATTAGCTGCTTTTTTTTATTTTATTTTAACTGACTACACGAGATGATTTACCAAATTATGTTTGTATTTAGTCATAATCCATCACTGGAATTGACAAAATTAACTAATATAACAGCTTTAGAAGGACTGTGCTAAACGTTGGTATACGTTCGTTACATGCATGTAAACATTACACTGTTTTTTTTTTTGTTTGTTTGTTTTTCATTTAGTGACTCTTTTTCTCTTGTTCCATTGTTGCAGAAGGCTATTAGGGGAGCTGGGTTGCACGAATGTTGTGGGACACAGATTTCTTGCACAATGATTCATATTTACAAAAGTATATCTTTTAAAACAAACGTTTCCACAAGTACAAGAGACATCCATCAACAAAATAATACAAGACAAAGGGAACTTATGTTGCATTTTAAGTGTTTTAGTTGAGGTTCAATTTGGTCATCGAGGTGGTGAGCGAAGAGATAATGCAATCTTAAGGGGTATTCCAGACACATTTGGTAATTAATAAAATATTTCCAATCAATATTTTCTCCAAGTTTTTTTTTAATTTGGTCTCAGGACAAGTACACATTTCTCACCAATTAATTGCGTTCGTAATTTGTACATGGATTTATTGAAATTTAATGGCTGGGACGTAAAAGGTCTTCCAATTCTGGAATGACCCTGTAATCAGCTGGTTATATATGACTGTTGCTACCCTGCACACAGGGTTTAACAAGTAGCGACTTGTCTGGGATCCTCAGATCTGTTTTACGCCCAACATTAAATGGACCAATATGCTCTGTAGGTGCCAAGATATCAGCAACCACTGCTATTCCTGTGGCCACTAACAGGAGAGATTTTACGGAAGATTCTGTAAAATAACTTTTATTCTGTGGCCGATCATGGCTCATGCGTTGGTCATTATTTGTACAGTAGCACAATTTTGAGATTTGTCATAAAAATTGGACAAGGTAATTAAAATATGCTCTGTCACGAGCACATCAAGGTCTGTATTGGGGTCTGTGCCGTGGTATTCTCAAACCCTAATGCTTGAGCTTGTATGGGTGGGGGGTGTTATGTGCGTGTAAACGTTGTTCTGTTTTTTGTCGATTTGGTGACGTATTTGTTTCTGCAGGCTGTAAGCAATTGCTCTGTCCTGGTTCTATTTGCTTTGTTTGTTGCAAACTTTCGTTGCCTGGCTCGTTGCTTTAAATAAATGCAGCATTGTGGGAGGTAGAGGCACAACAGGTCGTGTGTAGTTTTTCTGTTGGCGCTAAATAGCTGTGTGTATCCACTCCTTCTGTGATAAAAGTGCACCATCCAGGTTGTAACAGAAATTCAAACAGGAATCAACGAAAGTGCGTCATATCTTGACCAAAATGGCGACTCTCCATAGTTGATGCCCGAAGGTATAAAATCATTTTTGTTATACATTTTCACTACAGGTAACCTTTAAACCCTAATGTTTGAGCTTGTATTAGTGGTGGTGCTACGTGCGTGCAAACATTACACTGTTTAGTGTTGATTTGGTGACTCCTTTGTTTCAGCAGGCTGTAATCAACTGCTCTTTAATGGTTTTATTTGCCTATTTGTTGCTACCCAGGTGTACTTCCTGCACACGGCTATAACAACATTGGCAAAACCAAAGGAAGCCTTTTGAATCACTGAAACAAAGTGAACCATTTGGATTCAAATTATTTGGGGTTGGTCAAGCCTTAATGTTTTGTTTAAAAAAAAAAAGCAATGAAAGGCAAATGCATTTTACAATAAATTGGATTATTTCACAGTAACTAGTTACTGGTACTATAATGCATGACAAAACGATAAATTATGTCGAACTATTTTTACAAAAGTCTGGGAAAAAAAATGGGAAACTTAATCAGTTTTGGAATTTTGAGTGAATTATTGATTACATGAGGATTTTATTTATGAAACAAACACAATTGTATGTCTTTTAGCAAGAGTTTAAAGATTTGAATAAACCGCTGCCCTTGGTTGTCAGTGTTAGTGAGGGTCCTCTACCCAATAATACTAACTTCAACTGTTGGGGAATGAAAGCAGCACAAGGTAAAGCCATTTCTTCACGACCACTCCAGACATCATAATACTTTTGCTTCAGAAGATCGTTACAGTAATGATCCACCGGTTTTGAATGCAACATCTCTCCCACTCATCTCCCCGTGTGTGTGTTTGGTGTTGGGGGAGACGTAATAGACTCAACATGGAATCTAAAGGCTGAGAGGCTGAAGGCTAATGACGAAGGGCCTACAGCTGTCAGGTGTGACTGACACAGCTTTACGCTTCACAAAAATGACAAAGAAACAGAAGGACGAGGAGCGGGAAGGCCGAAGGAAACTGTGTGTGTTAAAAGTCATGGAAGGAAGGGCCGGGGGTAGAGCAGCAGAAACACAAGAGGGGTGGAGGCAAAGGAAAAAGAAATGATGGAAAAAGGAACCTAATGCCTCCTCCAATGGCTGAGTGCAGACGCCGCCAGCTGGAGAATAATTGCTGAGTTGGGGAAGGGAGAGGTGAACAGACTCACATGATTGACTTGTCATTGATCATAATCTTAATTGCATGCAGCCAAATCCCCTGGGTGTGATTTGTCCACTTGGCAAGTGTATACGTGTGTGAATGTGTGTGTGTGAGAGAGATTTTCTGTATGAATGTATAAGATGCACGTTACAGTGCATGTGATGTGTCAGCGATGACACGGATGACATCAGAGTCGGCCTGTGGATGTAAAGTTTAGTTTAGCTCAAAGTCTTACTCAGTCTTCATCTTTTGGATTACACAATCTACAGATATATTAGGATTTTTTAGTTTGAAGTACAGTAATAATTAAGTAAAAACACTTCTATGCGTCTGTCTTTGGTTGGGACTCCAAATCCCACAATGCAATGCTCAAAACTTTTCAGACAATGTCAACAAACAGTGTGTTTACAGTGGAGATAAAAACCAACTTTATAACTGCAATTCCAACATCAAAGTATATGCCTCCTTGGCTCCTTTGATCTATGAGGCATATACTATGGCTGTGTTTGAAATGGAACGCTCCGTACTATACACTACAAACTCAATGAGTATATACTGTCTACTATATACTATTAGTATGATTAGGATGATGAGCGTTCCTACTGACATATACTTCCAAGTTTCCTAAGATGCATTTGGAACCTACAACGACAAAAACCTGAATCACACTGAGGCTAAACATCTCTGTAAACATTTTCAGCAAGAAAGTGACCAAGTAAAATATCAACATGTGGTCATTTGATCCATAAAACTCACATATGCACATTTTATTCTGACATTTCAGAGATTTTCGGAGACCCTCCAATGGGCTACTGACTAAACTAAAGTTCCGGCTAACTTCAAAACAAGAGCTCTATTTACAAAAGCGTTAAAAAAAACAAATGGAAGACAAGAAATGATGCTTTTGTTTAGAAAAGAGAATGTTTCACTTTTAGTTTGACATTGGTCCCAGGACAATTTTACATGCGGCTCACAATGCATCATGGGACGGATGAGTTTGACTAGTGTGCATTGTGCACATCCGATGTAGTACACATCTGGGTATTTCTCGCGTACTCAATCATTTCATACTATCTAATGTGAACGCACTACATAGACATTTTGATGTCAAACTTAGTATGAGTAGTACAGTAGTATGCTATTTCGAACACAGCCTATGTCTTTATCTACTTTATAAGAAAGTTGATGTTATAATGAGGAAGTCTAATTATGTTGTTCATAAGATAACTGAGAACCTGTGTTGTCAAAATTAGACTAAATATTTTCAGATGTTTCTAAAACACAAAGCTGAAGAATGAATCTCTGGCAGGCGATACTTACATCTCGTCTGAAGAACAAGTTAAACCCTGTGACTCATTCTTTTTTTTTTCCCCTGAAACTAAAATGTATATGTTTCCTATTAGTGACTTGACAGTGATCAGAAATGTGATCTCACTCTTTCAGACTTACACAACAAAGTGTCCACTCATTCCCCCTTGTGCTTTCTTGTATTATGGGAAAATTGATGTGCTGTTGAATAGCAACACCGGAGCAACCTTTGTTTAATGCTTTCCTTTCACATTTACACAAATGGGATTTTTTAAATTTTTTTTTTATGCACATGCCCTAGTGAGCAATAACACAAAGGCCAACAACTGGAACAGCGTCGTCAGTGCCAATGGAATTACTGTGTGACTTGTGGGGGAAAAAAATACACACTTGTTGTGTGCACGTGTTGTACTAGACACACGTGGATCAGTGGCATTTAATTATTTAATGAAACAAGAATGCTAACATCTCTGTTTTCCACCTTTTAAACAAACCTATACCCGTATGTATTGCATCTAACCCCTTTGTCTGACTACAACATTTTGCTCAGAATAATGTGAAAAAATACCTATAGAGCATAATGATGGAATGAATGAGTAATAACACACATTTTAAAGAATATTGTTTTGTAAATAAGTAGAATGAAACAGTATTTAGTGCTTCCTGACTAGATTTATTTCTAAAGTTTTTCATTTCCGGTCATCTCAAGCTTGGTGTGACCGAGACTGACTTGTATTTTCAGTTAATTTTCTAGTCAATATCACCTGTGTCAAACTCATGGCCCGGGGGCCAAATCTCACCCTTTGGAGCATCCAATTCGGCCCCCAGGAGACAGTAAAAATGACAGAGAAAATAATTAATCACTGTGTAAATGAAACTCAATATTTGCAGCCATTTTCAATGTTGAACACTTTAAAAAGCTCAGATTTCTTTCAAAATCCTTAAATTTTCCTCAAATTATGACATATTATTTCCCTTAATTAAATAGAAATTGGTCACAAAATCTGGGAAAAATTAATCCCCCATGCTGGACAATATGTAAATACAACTCAGGTTATATTTATATATCTTTTTGTAGCGTATACTTCTGTTCTTTTCTTGTTTTGCTCCTTCTACCTATACTGACTTGACTGATTTGTTGTTTTTAATTTTTTTCAATTTGACTCTGGGACATGCACATGAATTCCATTGCACCTGTTCTTTTTTTTCTGTTCTTTTTAACTTGTATATATGTTAATAAACTCTATTATATTATATTATATTGTATTGTATTACATTACATTGCATTCTGTTGGGACTGAAATCCATCACTTATTGCTTGGATATGGTCAGTTTCTTACATACTTAGTATTTTATGTTTACGTAAAGTAAAATATTGCATGTTTGCAGTCATTTTTTATGTGAAACTGTTGAAAAAAACTCAAAATTCTTACACAATCCTTACATTTTTCTTAAAATTATTACATAATTTAAAGTGAAGATGCTGTTGGGACTGATATCTGTCACTTATTGCTTGGATGTCATTGGTTTCTACCATATTTAGTATTTTATGTATACGTATAAGTACAAACTAGGGCACAATAATGTTGAAATTACTAATTTTCCCACATAGAATCTGCGGCCCACTTGAGATCAAGCTGCTCCCCATTTGGTCCCTGAACTAAAATGAGTTTGACACCCCTGATTTACATTATCATTAATAATAATTATTATTTCTAACTAAAATAGACATTATAAAACCCCATATTTTAATTATTTAATTTGTTAATTTTCCACTCTCTCTCTTTCAAGTACCCCCTGTAGTGCCAACACGTACCCCCATATATATATATATATATATATATATATATATATTTTAAAAGATTACATTTGTGCATGTGTGTTGTTTTGAGTGTGGATTTTTAGTCATGTGCGGCGTGTGGTCAGGGTGGGTGTGGTTTCTGTGTGTGAGTAACCTCAGGGAGCTCAGCTGTGGGTCGGCAGGATGGCCTTCAAACGTCTGGGAGTCTAGTGACCTTTGACGCTGCACAAATCTGTGTTGTACAAGATAGAAAACGGCAACCACTGTGCAAAGAAACAGTTGGAATGAAAACAAATTAACTGTGAAAAGAAAAACCTTACTCAAAACAAACCTCCTTTATCTAATTGCACTTTTATTGAAATTATGCACATCGGCAAAAAACTGTTTTTTGTTTACTTGATTACATCATGGAAATTGTCGAGAGCTTTTAAGCCTAAATTATCAGCACTCTTTATACAGGGCTAATGAAATGCATGTTGTATTTAGTTATTTACTAGTTGTTTTTTTTTACTATATTAACATAGAAATGTTTTGTTTTAATGAATTTGTAATATCAAGTCAAAATGTACCTCAGTTTTCCCTACCTCCACTAAAGGGATACCGTACAATTTTCACCAGTGTTTTGTCTGTTGGCAAAAAGTACTTCATCCATTTCTACCAAAACATAAAGATAGACCTTACACCATCGAAGATTCCCTTAAAATTTGGAAGGGATCCGCATCAATATACTGATTCTTAATAAGTTTTAAAAATAAAATGAAATTGCCATTGCTAATCTTTAGCGAAATTTCAAAGATCCATGTCTCTGTTCGTTATTGACCAATTTTTATTAAATTTGACTCAGTTATGTCAATTTAGTTGCTCAATTACTCAAATGAACATTCCGGATTGCACATTTCATTGCAATTTTTCCCAAAAAATGGGAGTGCCCATACATTTGGAAACTACTGTATCTTTATTAATGGGGATATAAGCTTCTTCCAATCATTTAAAGTGTCAATAATCATGGTTACATGATCAGGATCATTGATCCAGGTAACTACTAAAACCTGGAAACATTTTTGAGACGTACCGGAGATGAAGTAAATGTGACCCTGTACTGCATCCACAGACTGTAATATCACCAAGTTTATCATTGCACTGCTTGATAGAGTTTCTATCTTTACAAGGGAGCCAAATATGTATTCCTGGTTGTCGTTTTCCAGAGTTTTATTTAACTTTAGTTACCACTGATTACTTCCTACTGCATTCCGATCATGTGGATTAGTAGTTATGTCTGTAATTATGATGTTGCTATTATCTTTGCACTGATATATTTATAAATTTATACTGCATCCTTCTCTGACCTGGTTTTTTATGATTTTTATTCTTTTTATTCTTATATTCTTGCTGCTTATCCACTATCTATCTATCTATCTATCTATCTCTCTATCTCTCTATCTATCTTTATGAATGACCTCCCCATGTAGTATGATTTCAATAAAATACAAATAATCTAAAAAAACACAAAAAAAAAAGAGCCATAAAGCCCAATAAAACTGGAAAAAAAAAAAAACCAGGAATAAATATTTTGCTTCCTGGTAAAGATAGTAGCTATAATAACCAGTACAATTATAAACTTGGTTATATTACAGGCTATGCATTCAGTACGGCGCTCCGGTATGTCTCTGAAATGTTTCCGGTTGTTTTGCGGGTTTTAGTATCACCCGCCTGGCGAAGGTTTGTGCTCTCCCAAAATTACTACTTTATTTTTTATTTAACACGTGTTTTTACAATTGTTCATCATTGTCGTCATCTTATTTATATATATTTATCCATCTAAAAATGTTGCACACTAAAGGCCTCCGAAATGTACTGTATATGTGTTGGTTTAAATTTTGGTGAATTTCGTGTAGCAAATGTTTTGCCCAGTTTAAGCCAAATTACAATAAAATTGATAAACTGCTGAATTGGCCTTTTTACAGTTGAAAGATTATCAATACTTTGGTATATCAGTAGAGAGAGAGGGAATGTGTGCACCAGCTGTTGGAGAGAGGCAGGAAACAGGACAAGGTTAATGTTCTATGACACGCAGAAGCCAGCAACTCTCTTTAATGTTGCTCCCATTAGGGCGCCCCCGGTGCTTGCATCCCACTCTAGCATCCTTTAGAAGACGCCTCTGCCAACAACTGGTGGGAGACCAGCAGTGTGCCAGCTGCCAAACATGACATTTGCTGGCTAGGCCACTGAACCCCAGCGGGTGACATCTGCAGAGCAGGCTTTCATCCCCTTGTCGGGTACCTGTGTGGCCCCCGGCCCCTGAGAGCCAGGATGAATGCACTCACTCTTTCTCCCAGCTGGGTTCCTCATAGCCACGGGGCCACGGCTCTGACACACGCGCATACAGACGCACCGAAATGTGCAAATACACGTGTTCAAACACCCACACACAATCAAATGCACATCCATATATTCACAGGAAAGCATGCCACCTCTAGCTCACACACACACACACACCTCCACACAACAAACAGCTCCCAGCGTCAACATCTGCAGCTGTGGGGCCTGCTTTTGTTTTCCCCTGTTGTTTCATCATCAGGGGCTGGCAGTCGACTTGTGCATGTATTGTTGTTGTTTCAACCACACTCCTCACAGCAATCAGCAGCGCGGGATGCTATCTAATCCTCTACGGAGCTTGATCAAATATGCTGCTGCTGCTGCGAGCCGGGGCTGGAGAGGGTGGACACGACTTAGCAAACAAGCAGAGCAACAGAACGGGGGTGTGGAGTTTTTTTCTTAATTGGCAAATGGCAGTGAGACTACAGTCCAGTACCAACAGCATTGGTGTTACGGAACTTACAGAAGGGATTCTTTCACATTTGAACCGATACCTGGTACATGTGAATCAGTATCGGTACTCAACGATACCGATTTTCAGTACTTTCGTGTGTTTATGGGCAGAGGTGTAAAGAGTACTGATATATCCTACTCAAGTACAAGTACAAGCAAGTCATACTCATACATAAAATACTCAAGTACAAGTAAAAAGTAGATCAACTAAATAGTACTCAAAGTAAAAGTTACTAGTTACTTTCACCCTCCATGTTTATTTTTAGTAATAAATCTTGCCATGGTTCCCTTACATAAAGTAAACATCACATGTATAAACTCATAATGGAAGAGATGATTGGAACTTTAATTTATTTTTCACAAAGGCATCTGTATAAAATAAAAGGTACGTCAAAATGTGCAATTTATTTTTTAAATAAAGTAACACCAACGAATTAAATAAATAAATAAATGAAAACATTCTCAGGCTCTATGTATTGGTACATTTATGAACTCTAAAACAATGGGTAACAACATAATAAGTAGAAACCACAACCTGAACCAAAGAAAGTGACTGGGCTTTGATCAGAAATGGTACGACTAAGAACATATGGATTATGTTCAATGAAATGGAAATTTAGAAAAATAAATACAAAAAATAATAATTTACTCAGTAATTGAGTGGAGAATGGTAAGGAATTACTTTACTTCTTTTAAAACATACTTAAGTACAAGTAAATGATTTAGAAAAATACTGAAAAAAATACAAGTACCCATAAAAGCAACTCAATTACAGTAACGTGAGTACTTGTAATCCATTACTTTCACCTCTGTTTATGGGGTAATAAATGCTTATTTTGTTTAGTAATAAAATTTTAATTTTTAACATTTATTTCTCAATATATACATTTTCACAAATAAAGTGGTTCCCAAACTTTTTTTGTTACGCTCCAATTTAAATAATGAACATTTTCAGGCACCTTTAAACAAAATGGGTTTTAAAAAGAAAGTAACCTTTGATGAAATAGGTAAAAAATTGAAAGTGTCTATTCGTACGGTTGCTGTACGGACAACCCCCGGTGCTATTGGTAAGTTTACCGAAGTACACGTACGTAGCGTCTTAGGGTTCGGTTATGACCCTATATCGCAACAATTTTTAGGGTTAGGGTTAGTCTTAGTCACGTGACCTAAACTGGCCAATGAGGGGCGCTGCGTACGGACAGAATGTTGGTATATTGATACGGCAACCGTACAGATAGCCACTTCTTAAAAAAACTTGACTAGTCAAATTCTAAATTCCGAAAAATTAGATAAAATGTGCAAGTTTGCTAACAAAAAAATATTTTTCCTTCTAAAATGTTCACCAATACCCCCCACCCCTGCTGTTCTCACCAAATTGCTGGCTGTTGCTGGCCATGTTTAATCAGGTGCTTTCTCAGATTAGAAGTATTCCCATCTCTGGCATTGCACTTCATCGATTACGAATATTACAGTTTCTGACGTCAGTACGCTTTCAAATGCAGCATGGAAAATCACCAACTCTTCCACTCCCCCATAATCACAAAGATGTATTTAGCTACCAAAACACGATGCCGTTCGATTTTACGTGAATCAGTACTCGGTAGTAGCGACAGATTTCGTTCGGTACTGATAAAAGAATGACAGAATTCAATACCCATCTGTAAATGATATACTCAGACATTTGTTTTTTGAAGATGAATCATTGTTTTTAATTTTGTTCATTAAAAAGTAACTTTTATGAATTTGCAGTACATGTTATTCCAAAAATACAGAACATGGTGATCACGAAGCAATCAAAAGTTCTCCTTACAGTTCATCGGTGAATGAAGTGATGACTTTAGCTCCAAGATGAATTCATATCTTCATCATTACTAGCAATTTGCTTATGTTTCTCGTCTCTATCTCCTTAATCAGGCTTGATCTTTGACCACTTGTTGTTACGAGTGGTTCTGTGTAGGGGTTCTGCTCCCGGCTGACATCCCATTAGCCCCACATTAGGAAATTCTAATCACTGTGCCACCGGGACGCTGGGACTCACAGCTCCTATTTCACTTAACCTCCAGCAGGAGAGATCAGACTCTGCGTCTCAATGTTTGTCCCTAATTACCTCCCTACAGTGAGCTGCCACACACAATTTAATCCAATTTTCATCCCTTCTCATCTTTAACATCTCACAAAGCAGTCACGCATGCATGCGATGGTTTGTATCTACAACCCAAACACTTCCCACTGGTGTTGCATTTGCATAATTCTGATGACACTTGAGTTGAGACAAGTCACTTTTGCTTGTGTTTTTAATGTTGTGCTAGCTTATTTAGCACAATTAGCACACAGATGAAACTCAATGAAATCTCAATAATCTTCAACCATGTCTAATGTCACCATATGTATTCTTTATTTCTACTATTATTTGTGAAGTAAATAACTCTAAGTGTATAGATGACACAAAATTGACGTAAAATGAGTAATATATCAGTATTTCTAGAGATGGACGATATTATCGGCTAACGTTAGCTGTAAAATGTAGTATCAATCTACATCTGTATTGGTTTTTCCAAAGATATGAAAAAGCTGATACAGTATGTGCCATTTGTGTTTTTTGAGATAACATAATAAAAACGAACATGGCACTTTTTCCATTACTAAAGGTAAATAAGTTTTCTTTCCTCACAGATGAGGTTTAATTGTAAAATACATCCAATGGGGCATCCCTTTAAAAGTATCCTCAACCTGATATTTACAAGGAGTTATATACATAGACCCCCACGCCTAAATCCAGGTCACGTGTCGGTAAATATGGGAAATCGGAAATTTAGTGTTGGGCAATATCTGCAAATCAGATATCAGCAAAAAGCTAATATCGAACATCCATAGGTGTTTTTTTTTTTTTCACTGATATGCAATATATTGAGGTTCTCCCTGAGAAAACAAACAACAAAAACAACAATGACATTCTATTGCAAAGATGGGCAACTTCTATCACAGTGGGGGCCACAAAAACATGACAAATCTGAGCTTTAACACAGGAACGAACAAAAAGGTTTTGTCTTTGTTGCTTTTTTGTGTGTTTCTGTTGTCCTTTTGTGTTTTCGGAGTCATTTAGTATTTTTCTGAAATTTTTGTACTCATTTTGTGTGTTTTTTGAGTCTTTAAGTATGTTATTGGAGTCATTTTCAGTATTTGTCTGTCAATCTTTGTATTTTTGTCGGCTGTTTTTGTGTGTTTAAGTGGTTGTTCTGTGTATCTCTGTTGACATTTTGTGTGCTTTATGACTCATTTTGTGTATTTTAATTACCTGTGAACAAATACAGTACATGTTACTGTAAAGAACATTGCCTGTTTTAAAAAAAAATGTCCTATTTGAGTAGCTTAAATAGCTTGAATAGCTGGAAACCATGAATGGTGTAAATAATTTTTGATGCTACCTACAAAAAGCAAAAAATAACCCAAAACTTCAAAGACAAATCCTAAGCAAATCCGCGGCGTTGCAAATGATAAACAACACCCAGTATTTTGTGAAAGCCAATAACTGCTCCATAACTGGATGGTGACTTAGTGTGTGTTTGATCTCCTGCATCTCTGCCAGCCTGAATATGAGCAGACGAGCTTTGGCACATATGTTTCTATATTTGCATATTTCCGTCTTTCCTTTCTTTCTGTGCATGTATGTGTATGTATGTGTCTAAAAACCTGTGATGGAATCCCTGTGGAACAGGAGTCTTGGTCCTCATTACCATTTCTCCCAGCCTGTTCTGGTGTTCCGAGCCCCACCAGAGGGGCCTTTGGCTCGGTGGGAGAAATGTTGGAGACAGGCCGGCCCCGCTGTGCTCCTTCCTTCCCCCTCCACAGGGTGCCAGGCACAGCGTGTACCACTGGCGAGCCAAGGCTGACAATGAGGCTGCCTGCACAGCCAACACTGCATTTAAACAGGGCAGGGGGTTGCCTGAGAGACAGTCCTGGGGGGTTCAACCCATGTTTGGAAGGATGATGCAGGGATGTGAGTGAAGATGAGGAGTTGTTCAGGTAAGAAGCATCACACAGCCAAACTTTGGTCACACTTCATTTTGAAGTTTTATTCATAATGTTGACATTACGCTGTCGTTATTTGTCATTAGCATGAATGAGGTGTCATTAAGCTGTCATTGAGTGTTTGCTAAATGATGACACCTTTGGAGCTATGTTGGCATTTTTTGGTTATAGGTGGAGGGATCTAGTGGGGTTAGGGACAGGGGTGAACTGGGACAAAACTTCTGTCTAGATATTTTCTGTCCAGACCAGCTACATTATTAAGTCAGTGATGCTCAACATGTGGCTCTTTATGTCTGAATTTTAACCATTATTCCCCTAGAAAACCTTAAAAGAGGGAAACTTTTGAACCCTGTGTTACCGATTTCCATTTGGCATCTTCCTTGTCCCATTTTTCCCCCTTTTTAAAAAATTCTGACACTTTTTTCAGATTTTAGCTACCTTTTGCCAATAAATATCCCTTTTTTTCGTATTTTTTGACACTTTTATCCAATTTTTGTTCTTTCTTGAATTTTTTGGGCCACTTTTTATCCAAATAAGCTGACTATTGCCCAATAATTGCCACTCGTTTCATTTTTACCCTACATTTTGCCATTTTTTTTTCCCACATTTTTGCCCCTTTTCACTATTGTTTGACACATGTTGCCCATTTAAGCTAACTTTAGCCATTTACATACCACCTGGGGCCTCATTTATAAAAGTGTGCCTCGGTAAGCGCACCTCAGCTGGCGTACGCTAAAAACCAGGAAGTGCATACACAAAAAAATGTACGGCTTATAAACGACGGCGCACGTGCTTCCCACGCCTGTTTCCGTTTTTAAATCACAATCAACTCGAAAGTTGTCGCACGTGAGAAAACCCCTTACTCCGCCCATTCGGTGTCCATAAAAGGTCAGTTCAACGCCTTTAATGAATATTCACTAATAAGAATTTCACGGTGGACCAAGGGGGAAAATGAGCAATTAAAGCAAATGTATTTGCTTTAATACCTCCAGCCTCACAGACGAAAGGCTGGAGGATCACTGGGGTACCCCTCTGTGTTTTAACGGAGGTTGAGGGGACACAGATGCACTATATGTGCCAGAAGCATGGGATTAAATAGTGTTTCTTTGTTTGAAAAAAAAAATTAACACCTTTGGTACTATATGTTTTTCACAATATTTAATTTCAAGTAAAACCATATTTTTTATCAGTCCCAGGGTGTTTACTGGTCGATGGTGCTGGGGTGAGTAAGGCCGGGGGCACCGCAGCATAGGTCTCACTGGTCTCTCTAAATTAAATTAAACTGGGCTTTAAGCCTCTATTCGTCATGTATAGATGTTGTTACACATATATATTGAAATTTGTCCTCTGTATTTTAACCCATCCCTGGGGAGCAGTCATCCTTCTCCTGTTGGGGGCGGAGTTTCCCGTTTCTCATGATTTTGTGCATACGGCAGGGTCAGAGCTGCCGTGGAGGTGCAAACTTTGCTTATACTGTATGTGGCGTACGTTTCATTTTGTACGTACACTGCGTTTATAAATTAGACCCCTGCTTCCGCTTTATTTGTCCATTTTTTGGGCACTCTTGACTGTTTTTGGCCAATTCCAGTCACTCTATACTCTTTTTCTTGCATGTTTTTGCCACTTTTGGACCATTTTTGGCCGCCTGTTACCATGTCTGCCCCACTCGGTCATCCAATAAAAAAATCATATCAGACCTTAATTCTGCTAATATTTGCTCCATCTGAGGAATTCCACCAGTTTCTGAAAGCTAAGGAGTTGCCATTTAGAGGAAATATCATTCAATATCTCAGGCAGACACATGTTTCACTAACTGTTCATGTTTTCTCAGGTGTTTTTTTGTTTGTTTTGTCATACCACATCTTTTCCATTTACCTTAAAGTGAAATAAAGAGAACAAGGGGAAAACCAGGTAGAGCTGTTTTGCTTTTTTTTATGCATACTTTGTAAATACTTTACTTTTACTTGTACTTTTGATACTTGAGTGTTTTTTCTTCACAAGATACTTTTTATACTTAAGTACATTAAATGTGAGCCGTTTTAAGACTTTTACTGGGTGACTTTCACTTTTACCAAAGTGTATATTTTTACTCAGTTATTTATTTCATGTGCTTTATTCACCTCTATTCATGATATTCATGGTAAATATTTGTGTTGCAATGGCGTTGCGTTATAATAGACTGCGAATGAAAAGTGGGATAATCAGAGTACATGTTTATTTATTACACTATTTAGGAAGCAACAAATTAAATCTTTGACTAAGTTTGGAATATAAAGTGACTGCAGTTCTTCACATCTAAGTCTGCCATCCTTAGATGCACTAATTCCATCTCCTCCCTCTGACTCCAGCATTTCAGCATATTGCATTTTTCACATTAACATTTGATTCAATCATATGTTCACCTCTCAGGTGTAGCATCAAATATTAAACCTATGAATTCAAGGAGATGTCACTTTCTGTGTTTCATTCATTATGTACGCCAACACTACATTGTTGACTTTTTGAATTCCAGTAGGTATGAATAGGGATAAGTGGCACAATCTCCCATGCTGGCTTTACAACTTGTTATCGGCATCTGTTTAGTTTAGAAAGTCTCAACTTTTTCACAGATTTTTTTTTTTTTTCTTTTGCAATCTGGACCAAAATAAAAATAAATAAAAAAAATCTGGTGAATGTTATAATGTTAAAAGAGCATTAGCAAAGCATCCTAAAAATGTAACTGTGTGAGTATTGGCTGGAAATGTGTTAGCATGTGAGTGAGCGAGGATCTAAGTGTGAACGTGTTTACACGACCTCCTCCTTTTTCATCCTCTCTCCGAGTGTCACATCTCTTCCCAAAGCTATCCGTGGGAGTCAATCCCACACAGTCCCAAATAAAGTAAGTCCACTTGTATCAGATATCAAACGCTAATGCCTGCACAGGCTGTGGATGCACACGAGTACTGCGATGATGATTACAAATCACTGCATGGCCCATATATCAGACTGGAAAAACAGAAAGAGAACACAGTCGATCCCAGTCCTGCGTAAACATCAGCAGCTCTCGCCGTCTTAAATTTTCCCTCGCTCTCCCATGCAGCAAGGCAAAGATGGGGAGTTGAGTAGAGGAAGAGATTGGGTTACCATGACATAAATCTCTATGTCTCCCTTTCTTATGGCTCCAAGAGGGCAACCAGTCTTTGGGAATGCCGACGTATTTCGTAGGAGGAGATAGACAAGATAGGCCCGGCGCCTCGAGGAGTCTTTCACCCTTTCTCCCTTCTTCTTTTCCCCCTCTCCCCTTTGTGTTTTTTGCTTATCTAAGCTTAACCATGATGGCGTTTTCTACACAGGAGCAAAAGGAAGCACAACTTTAGATGGTAGTCAACTGTGATGGACTTAGGGATGCAAGACTAGAGCCACTGCAATGCACCACAAATCAAATCATCATACCATGGCATGATTAGTTGATTAGTTTTGGCCCTCAGCCCATACTTGAAATTGTTATTTTCATTTTTTTGATATTTTTTAAATATCATAATGCATGTAATAAAGTACAGTCATTAATAAGAAAAAAAATCTTTATTTAAAAAACATTATTTTTCTCAAGTTTTAACAGAATGTTCAAGGCAATGTCTTTGAAGACATGTAGATGTTTCATAATGTTATGCCATGAAACACAATAAAGAAAAGTGTTCTTCAATTAAAGTGTATATTTTGCACAGTTAAGTTATAGCCATATTCAATGTGCTGCAACGTGAACGTTTAATGTTGACTCACAGCCCTCCAAATCAGATCATTTATGGCCCTTTATGAAAAGAATTTGAGCATCCCTGCTCTATATCAAGAACCAACAGACACACCCACATCTGCAGCTCAGGAACAGACAAACAATCAGGTGATGAACTCTCATTAGAACATACACAGCTCCTTCACATTACCTGGTGTGTGTAAGTGTGAAAGAAAGCATGTGAAATGATATTTTCTCATATTCTTTATTATTACAGCACTCACCCAATCACCCTTTGTTTTCACATTGATGGAGCAGCCACTTGAAGACCAGAGCAGTGTGCTGACACACATTGAGCCAAATGATAGAGAGCTTTCGGCTAAAAGAGCGTGTATTTGTCAATATCTGTCACATTAGGGCGATGAGTGGAAACCATCACATCGCTTCAAGGAACAAAGAAACATCTCGCTCCTTTAAAAGCTTCCAAGCTGCAACGTGATCAACAAAAGAATACATTCTGACAATTTAATGTTGAGCTGTCCAAAAGGTTAAATATTATTATTCATTCACAGAGCTGTGTACCCAAAATCTTATTGGTAAAATACCTCAACGTGCACCTTGATGAGACCAAAGGCTGTGCACTTTCTTATATTTACTCATGGCGGTAAAATGGAGAGAGCGGCGGAAATAAGAAAAAGCTTCTGAGACTCTTGAGTTCCCCATTGCAAAGAGAATAGCAATTATTTCAGAAAATCAATTTCCAACCCAATCTTTCTGTTTTATCGACCAACCAGCTCCTCGGAGGGTTAGAATGTGACAGAAAAATTTATATCCAAGGCGCTATTAGCTGAGCTCTATTTGCAGCTGCAGATATGGCCTTTCTTATCAACGTTTGACCGGGTACAAACACTGCAGCTGAACCAGTTCAGCTTGCTCCTTTCGCTACATTGTGTGAATACAGATTGATTTTTTTAGCCTTCAAAGAAGCTCATTGGTTTAAATCTCTATCTAGTGCCATGAAGAAGAAATTGTCTTCTCGCTACAAAAAAAATAGAGCTGGAGCAATCAATAGCAAATGTTTAAATGGCTACAATTTTCTTTAGATAGAGTGAAGAATTCAACAACAGGCTCATATATATGCACAGAAAAATATGGAAAATATTATAAAGCTACTAGAGGATTTAGATTAATTCATATATATTCATACAAACATTGTCTTTTTTAAAAAACATATCTATTTTTCTACTGTAATCTTTAAAAAAGCATTAGTTTGGATAAAATCTGGTAGTCTATAATATAGCAGAAAAACAAAGCAACATCTTTAGGCAAAAGTGTGTTTTTAAAATGACTTTAATCAACTTTGGACCAGATTATCACCATCCTTCATGTTCATGTTCAAATATTTCCTTGTGTGTAGTACTGGCGTGTGCTTTTTGACTCAACCACGAGATAAAATTCCAACTGACAGTGTGATGAGCTAATAAATCTGCTCGACCTGATGAGTTTTTTTAACAAGCCTCTCACACACACATGCACACACAAGTGTTAAATTGAGTCATTTTCATGATTAGTCCAAGAATGTCCCAACATATTTAATGCAGATCAATGTTACAGACACACAATGATACAACTAGTTTTATGAAGAAAAAAAAAATCACACAAATGGACACAATGTCCTTTTTTTCATGTTTTAATGGATGGATGAATAAGTGGATGGTGTAGGTGTTTTTGATAAATGGTTGAGTGGATTTATAGCTGGTTGGATGGATGCATGGATGAATATGTGGATGGTGTAGGTGGTTGGATGTATCGTTGAAAGGATTTATAGCTGGTTGGATTTATTCATTCTTTTTATTTAAGTAGGGACAGTACATATCAATGAACATTCAAAAAAATGTAAATATGTCAGATTATAGCCATAGGCTGATTTCCATCTGTTGTCCCTAGACTGGCTGATGTAAGAAAATGTCACACGATTACATACAGGACAAGGGTCAGGGATCATAAAATACAGTAACTTTTCATTTAAATGGAACACAGGGATCAGAACAACTACACTATCAAGAGAATGGACAGGATGCTGTAGGGCAAAGAAAAGGACAGGGGAAGAAAAGTAGTTCACTTCCACATATATCGGTCAGTTAAAGGAGTGCATACAATACATTTAGATCATTGAGTTTCATTATCTTCTAAAATAAGTTATTCAAAGTGCCACTGTGCATTGCAAATAGATGGAGAGGTGGATGAATGGATAACTGAATGAATGGATTTATAGCTGGTTGGATGGATGGATGGATGGATGAATGATATTATAGCTTGTTGGATGGATGAATAAGTGGATAGTATATGTGGTTGGATAGCCGGTTGGATGGATGAATAAGTGGATGGTTGGATGGATTTATAGCTGGTTGGATAGATGGACCAATAAGTGATGCTGTAGGTGGTTGTGGATGGATGGTTGGATTGATTTAATAAAATTATAAGTGTAGATGATGGATAATGGCTTTATAGCTGGTTGGATGGATTTATAAACTGGTTGGATAAATTTATAACTAGTTGGATGTGTGGGCTGGATGGATTATTACTGGTTGGATGGATGGCTGGATTGATTTATAGCTGATTGGATGGATTCATAGCTGGTCGGCCCAATAGTTGGATGGATTTATGGTTGGATGGATTTATAACTGGTTGGATGAATTTATAACTGGTTGGATGTGTGGTTGGATATGTTTATTACTGGTTGGATGGATGTTGGATTGATTCATATCTGATTGGATGGATTTATGGTTGGATTGATTTATAGCTGATTGGATGGATTTATAGCTGGTTGGCCCAATGGTTGGATGGATTCATTACTGGTTGGATGGATGGATGGATGGATGGATGGATGGATGGATTTATAACTGGTCGGCCCAATGGTTGGATGGATTCATTACTGGTTGGATGGATGGATGGATGGATGGATTTATAACTGGTTGGGTGGATTTATAGCTGGTTGGCCCAATGGTTGGATAGTGTAACACAACAAGAGATGTTAAGATTTTCCCAGTATTTCTAAAATTAGCATTTGAACAGATAGTTTATTGTTGGTACCCCACCAGATTCCCACTTCCTGTCTTCTCTGCACCCCCCTTGTTTCTCAGTGGAGAATCAAAGCACGTATAGTTGTATATGCTGAGGGAGGAGAACCGCTGACTGTTGAAACAGATTGCCGGTATGGTTGCCCACCTATGTCAACATGGCCGGTCTCCGGACCCGATGCTGCGTGTAGATAGGACCCCTGCCCACAGAGCCATGGAGTTCTAGACTCCAGATGTGTTCATACACACACACACACAACACACAACACACACAAGGAACACATGCCAGTCCAAGCCAATAATTCTAACAGATGAGTTCAGAGTGAATAATAAATCCTCTCCCGTTTAAAAAAATGACAAAAATAACAGATTTTATACGTTTATGACAGAACACTGTACAATAAGAGAGAGCAGAGTGCAAAAAATCTCTACAATTATGACATTTGGATGTAGTTTAGAATGGGAATTACCACCGACCACCACAGTACAATGCTTTTTTAGCAGACTGAATCAATTTTTCTGCATGAATTAGACACAAAACATGAACAGAAGATGAATGATGATGATGTCAGGTAGGAAACCCTGTCTTCTTGTTTATGACTTTTATTCCACATTAAGGAAGATATCAAATGTATTGCAAACCAAACGATTGTACCTTTTCTGCTGCCTGCCTACCCAATGCTTATTCCTCAAACTGCAGAGAAATAAACAGAAACATATGCTGAGTGCATATGCTCAACACTGCTTTATTTAGACTGCTCTATAGCAACACGGCAACAAGAGTGTTTTGTGAGCGAGACACATGGGTAAATTGCAACTGTTAACAAAACAAAGACTTGGGAAGAGGAAAAAGTAAGAAGTAAAAGTGTTCAGAGCACAGATGCACTCGCTCGCTCGCTTGCTAACTCCTGTGGCTTGTGGGGTATACTGCCGATCCAGCTATTCTTGTTGGTTTGTTAATTGTTTGTCACCCACCAGGTGCCATCTGTCTGTAGTCCCCACAGTCCCCGAGCCATGTGGGCCGGCCTGCCTGGCGCCTGCCAACGTCACTGACCTGCAGCAACCGTCCCACCTCCGTCACACACCTCCTGATCCGTCTGGGATAAATAGCTTCTTCCCTCAACTTCTGTGCTGCCATCACAGCTTCCCAATCTGTCCTGTGTTAGAAGGGGGGAAATGGAGGAGGGGGGGCGATAAGATGAGGCAGAGAGGGAGGGAGTAACACGAATGGGAAGAAGAAGGGATGGAAAGATAAATGGATGGAAAAGGAACAGGAAGATATGTGTGCATGTACAAAATGGCAGGATAAATACAGATATAGTTTAGTTTGTGCATTTAATCCAAAGATTACACCCAAAACATCTCATCTGCTAAAGATGACTCAGCAAAAGCAATCACATTGGCGTCTGAAAATCCACCGTTGAAGTCTGATCGTTCTGACTATGAAAAACACAGAGAAGAGCATTGCATCATCAAAAGCGTAAGTTTCTGGATGTTACAATGAAGACGATTTCATCACATCACTTTAAAGAGTAGGCTAAGGGTAAGAGTTTTTGCTGGCCACTAGGGCGGGAAATAAAATTTAAAAATGCCTTGATTATGGGCGGGGCTCCTGAAGCAGTTAAGACACACCCAGTCTATACTGTAAAATCTCCAAAGAACCATCTATGCTATGCTAATTAGCTACTCAGTACTTACTATACCTCTGTATTCACAATTATCTTAATCCAACCTACTCGCCACAGATTGCAGAGTCCACAGGTGCTAGTTTCTATTGAAGGGGCGGGGCTAACGGTGACGTAAGAAGCCAAGAAAATGTCAAAACTACTATTCTCAGCCAGTAGCAATATTTGATTGTGGTAGCTGTGTTTCAATCCATAGAGCAGGGGTGTCAAACTAATTTGAGTTCAGGGGCCAAAAAACTGAGAGCCCCAGCAAATGTTAAGTTTAATTCACACAATGATTCTTGTCGTCTCTGTCACATTTTTATTTTCTCCTACGGGCCGATTTGGATGCTTCAATGGGCCAGATTTGGCCCCTTGGCCACAAGTTTGAGACACGTGAGGGTTGAAACCAACAAAATACTTAAACTAAAAGAGTTAAAGTATTTGTTGGACTAGAATCAATCAACAGCAATCAAATAGATTTGTTTTCACCAGAAAAAGAGGATTTAGGGTTTTAGTTGAACAAGTCCGTGAGGTCACCTTCAACTGGGACGGATGTCGTGACAGCGGTGCGTTGAAAAATGATACCACAGCGATGTATAAGCG
This sequence comes from Gouania willdenowi, assembly GCF_900634775.1. Taxonomy (NCBI): domain Eukaryota; kingdom Metazoa; phylum Chordata; class Actinopteri; order Blenniiformes; family Gobiesocidae; genus Gouania; species Gouania willdenowi. The sequence goes on along the minus strand of NC_041065.1, from coordinate 28,476,595 downwards.
GTGTGGTAGATACCAAGGCCTCATACAGAGAATATGGACAGAATCTATGGTACTCCAGTGCAGTCAGGACAAACCGCTTCCTGTCTGTCTGCTCGCCATCCTGGGGCATGTTGGGTCACCTTGACGTCTGGGCTTGGTGAGGAGCTCTGCACCCCACTGGAGGCCAAAGACTGAGGCAGTATGGCTAATGAGGCGTTACCATGCAAGCTTTTCTACAGCCCTATGCTACAGAGATACACACATGCACTATTCTTGTGTTTGTGCTTACAGAAGGGACAACAGCTTGTTGGAGAAACCTCTCCGGAGCTTTCAGAGGAGCCGAAAGGAGGAGATTCATGGGCATCATTTTGGAGGTTAGCAAGTCACGAGAGAGTTCATGTATTATAGCTGCAATAAAACCTGTGCCATGATGTGTAGCTTAGAGCCACACCATGATAAAAGTTAATACATTAACGTTTTTTTTTTTGTAGCTTTTTCAATTGTTCTCGTACAGTGTTATTGGGTAGGATTAGGAAATGTATGTTGTTGCTATACTTTTAATATCTCTCAAATGTTTTTTTGGTTGCATGTTTTGTTAAATATTAGTAAAGATGACGTCCAAGACAAGATCAAGCACATCTAGCAAAAAATTTCTGTTTAAAGCTAGAAAACTCTATTTAAAGGGAATAATTATTAACATTTTTTATCTGCATTTCATCCAGAAGTTGTTCTCATCCACTTCTGATGCCAGTGTAACCCAAAAACACTACCAAAGTGACATTTTTGCTGTATTCAGGGATTGAAAGTTGTCGACAAAACAATGGCGGATGTTGATATTGTGGCGTTCAAGGGAAAATACTCGAAAACGGCAGAAATCAAAGTTGATGATGTGGCTTTCTACGGAAACAACCGAAAATAATAATAATAATAATAATAATAATAATAATAATAATAATAATAATAATACATTTTATTTGTATAGCGCTTTTACAGTGCTCAAATACGCTTTACAGGGATAAACAATAAGTA